>NW_026652283.1:82766604-82767631 GCF_009828535.3 Hylobates moloch | reverse complement strand
GAGTAGCTGGGACTACAGGCGCCCGCCACCACGCCCGGCTAATTTTTTGTATTTTTAGTAGAGACGGGGTTTCACCGTGGTCTCGATCTCCTGACCTCGTGATCCGCCCGCCTCGGCCTCCCAAAGTGCTGGGATTACAAGCGTGAGCCACCGCGTCCGGCCCCGTCTTCTTATTTTCAACTTATCTCTGTCCTTATAATTTAGATGTGTCTTTTTTATTTTTTATTTGTTTGTTTATTTATTTATTTATTTTTTTGAAACGGAGTCTCGCTCTGTCACCCAGGCTGGAGTGCAGTATTGCGATCTCCACTCGCTGCAAGCTCCGCCTCCCGGGTTCACGCCATTCTCCTGCCTCAGCCTCCGGAGTAGCTGGGACTACAGGCGCCCACCACCACGCCTGGAGAATTTTTTGTATTTTTAGTAGCGACAGGGTTTCACCGTGTTAGCCAGGATGGTCTCGATCTCCTGACCTCGTGATCCACCCGCCTCGGCCTTCCAAAGTGCTGAGATTACAGGCGTGACCCACCGTGCCCGGCCTAGATGTGTCTTTTTTAAACAGCACATAGTTGTCTGAGCACGGTGGCTCATGCCTGTAATCCCAGCACTCTGGGAAGCCAAGGCAGGTAGAACACTTGAGTTTGAGACCAGGCTGGGCAATATGGCAAAATTCTGTCCCTATAAAAAATTAAAAAATTGGCCAGGTGTGCTACCATGAGCCTGTATTCCCAGCTACTGGGGGGAAAGGGGGAGTGGGGCTGAAATAGGAGGATCACTTGAGACTCGGGAGGTCGAGGCTCCAGTGAGCAGTGATCGTGCCACTGCAATCCAGCCTGGGTAACAGAGACCCCGCCTTCTCAAAAAAAAAAAAAAAAAAAAAGGCTGGGCGTGGTGGCTCACGCTTGTAATCCCAGCACTTTGGGAGGCCGAGGCGGGCGGATCACGAGGTCAGGAGATCGAGACCACGGTGAAACCCCGTCTCTACTAAAAATACAAAAAATTAGCCGGGCGTGGTGGCGGGCGCCTGTAG
>NW_026652283.1:82736960-82766594 GCF_009828535.3 Hylobates moloch | reverse complement strand
AAAAAAAAAAAAAAAAAAAAAAAAAAAAAAAAAAAAAAGTACATAGTTGGATTGGATGTTTTTCTAATCTGTCTGACATATTTTAGTATAAATTGGTGAGTTTAGTCCTTTTTCATTTATTGTAACTGGCTTGTTTCTACCATCTTAGTTACTTAGAGTGCTTTATGATTTCCCTTTTCTTTATTCCTTTTTATTTTTTTCTTACTCTTTGAATTGATATTCATATCTCCTTAATAGATAAGAACTATTTTACTAGTTTCGTCTCTCATCTTCATCATTGTCTTCCTTTCATTTTCTTTGGGTTTATTCTTTTGCAGAGATGTTCTCAATTTTGATCAAGTCTAATTTATGAGAAAAATTTCTTTTTTTTTTTTTTTTTTTGAGACAGAGTCTCACTCTGTCACCCAGTGCAGTGGCTCAATCTTGGCTCACTGCAAGCTCCGTCTCCCAGGTTCACGCCATTCTCCTGCCTCAGCCTCCCGAGTAGCTGGGACTACAGGTGCCCACCACCACGCCCAGCTAATTTTTTGTATTTTTTAGTAGAGACGGGATTTCACCGTGTTAGCCAGGATGGTCTCAATCTTCTGACCTCGTGATCCGCCCACCTCGGCCTCCCAAAGTGCTGGGATTACAGGCATGAGCCACCACGCCCGGCAGAGAAAAATTTCTTTTATAGATTTTGCTTTTGTTGAATCTAAGAAGACTTTGCCTATCCCAAGGTCACAAAGATTGTCTTCTGTTTTATTTCTAGAAGTCTTATGAATTTAAGTTTTGCATTTAGATTAATAATATCTTTTGACTTAATTTTTAATATAATGTGAGGTACAGACTGCAGTTCACTTTTTTTGCATATCCGGTGGTTCCAGCACCATTTGTTGAAAAGACTATCCTTTCTCCACTACATTGTCTTTGCACGTTTGTTGAAAATTAGTAACTCATCTATGTGTAGGAATGTTTTTGGACCTTTTCTGTCCCATTGATCTATTTGTCCATTGGCCCAGTGTCACACTGTTTTGATTACTTAGGTTTATAATAATTCTTGAAGTCAGGTGGTGTAAGTCTTACAAGTTTTTCAAAATTGTTTTAGTTATCCTAGGTTCTCTGCATTTTCATATGAATTTTGGAATCAACTTGTAAATTTCTGTTACGTAAAACAGCCTGCTGGTTTGATTGGGATGGAATTGAATCTATAGGTCAATTTAGGGAGAAATGACGTCCTAATAATATTTAGAGTATCTGATATATAAACACAATATATACGTCCCTTTATTTAGGTCTGTTTTAATATCTCTCAGCAATGGTTTGCAGTTTTCAGCACATAAGTCATATATATCTTTTGTCAGATTTACCTCTATTTTGTATTTTTGATATTATTATAGTTGATTTTTTAAAATTTCAATTTATGGTTGTTTCTTTGATTTATGGGTTATTTAGAATTTGTTATTTAGTTTCAAAATATTTAGGAGACTTTCCAGATATCTTTCTGTTATTAAGTCTAATTTAATTATTGCAGACAGGGAACATGTTGAACCCTTTTAAATTTATTGAGACTTGTTTTATAGCCCAGAATATTTTCTATCTTTGTAAATATTCCATGTATGTTTGAAAAAGAATGTGTGTTCTGCTGTTGTTAGGGAGAACATTCTATAAATATTGATTATATCAAGTTGGTTGATAGTGTTGTTCGTGTTTTATATCCTTATCATTTACTGATTATTGAAAGATGGGTATTGAAATCTCTGCTATAATTACAGATTTGTCTACTTCTCCTTGCAGTTCTTTTTTTTTTTTTTTTTGAGACAGAGTCTCGTTCTGTCACCCAGGCTGGAGTGCAGTGGCGCAATCTCGGCTCACTGCAAGCTCCACCTCCCGGGTTCACTCCATTCTCCTGCCTCAGCCTCTCCGAGTAGCTGGGACTACAAGCACCCGCCACCACGCTCGGCTAATTTTTTTTTATTTTTACTAGAGACGGGGTTTCACCGTGGTCTCGATCTCCTGACCTCGTGATCCGCCCACCTCAGCCTCCCAAAGTGCTGGGATTACAAGCGTGAGCCACCGCGCCCGGCCTCCTTGCAGTTCTATCACATTTTGCTTCATGTATTTTGAAGTTCTGTTATTAGGTACATAAATGTTTCAGATTGTTATATCATCTTGATGAATTGACCCCCTTATTACAAAATGACCCTCTTTCTCTTTGGTAATATTTTTTGCTATGAAATCTACTTTGATATTAATATAACCACACCAGCCTTCTTTGATTAGGTTTAGCATGGACTATCTCGTCGTCCTTTTACTTTTAACCTATTCTGTCTTCATATTTAAAATGGATTTCTTATAAGCAGCATATATTTGGATATTGTCTTTTAAAAATCCAATTTGACAGTCTTTGCATTTTTATTGCATTGTTTACACCATTAACATTAATTGGTATGATTTGTTTTAAATCTACCATCGTGCTATGTGTCCTCTATTTCTCTCATCTGTTGTTTATTCCCTTTTTTTCTTTTTATGCCTTGTTTTGGATCAAGTATTTTTTATGATTCCATGTTATCTCTTCTGTTGGCCTTTTAACTATTGTTCTTTGTGTTTAGTGGTTGCTTTAGGATATATAGTACACATCCTTAACTTATCACAGCCTGCCTGCCTTCAGGTGATATTTTATCACTTTTTGTGTAGCATGAGAAACTTACAATGGTATATTCTCATTTCTCCCCTCTTGGCCTTTATGCTATTGTACAAAGTACAACTTTACTTCTACATATGCTATAACCCCACAGTACATCATTAACAGTTTCACTTTCAACGGTGGGCTTTTTTTTTTTTTTTTTTTTTTTGAAACAGAGTCTTACTCTGTAGCTCAAGCTGAAGTGCAGTGGCACAATCTCGGCTCACTGCAACCTCCGCCTCCCAGGTTCAAGCAATTGTCCTGCCTCAGCCTTCCGAGTAGCTGGAACTGCAGGCACCCACCACCATGACCAGCTAATTTTTGTGCTTTTAGTAGAGACGGGGTTTCACCATATTGGCCAGGCTGGTCTTGAACTCCTGACCTTGTGATCTGTCTGCCTTGGCCTCCCAAAGTGCTGAGATTACAGGAGTGAGCCACTGTGCCTGACCACAGCGGGCTATTTTCAAAGAGATTTAAGTAGTTTTAAAAAGTATTAATATATAACGGCATTGTTGCTTTTCAGATGCTCTTCATTCCATGTGTACATCCAGATTTCCGTCTTGTGTCACTTTCCTTCTGTTTGAAGGAATTCCTTTAACATGTCGTGTAGTGACAGTCTGCTGGTGATTTCTTTCAGTTTGTATACGTCTAAAAATATCTTTATTTCACTTCTGCTGTTGAAAGATAGGTTTGCTGTGTAAAGAAGTCTAGACTGACAGGTTTACTCTCCCTGACTTGAAATATATTTTCAAAGGAAAATCCAGAGAATTAAAATTAAGTACTTCTAACAAAAATGGGAGCCTGTTTACTCTCGCTTATATAAATAAATAAATATGAATAAATTATAAATATATAAATATATTTAAACTTGCATGTCTTCTCCATGCCTTTTAAAACCTGAACACATACACGCAATTTCAGGGGCTGGAAGGACAGGAAGAAAGCTCTCCTGAACCAACAGCCATGGAAATGAATGCTTCATCTGTGTGTGTTTGGTTTCTATTTTCAGGCTCAGAGAAGAATGGAAGCAGAGGCTGGAAACAAAGCTGAGGCTGCGGAACAATCCAGAGGACACTGAAAAGAGGACAAATGTTGGCTGAGAGCTTCCTGCTTCGTTGACACAAGAAGATGCAAAACACTGAGGTCACTTTGCTAGAAGTCAATGCAAATTCCTGAGTCCCTTTGCTATACCAATCAGCTCTCACACTACTGTTTCCCCACCTGGGAGAGGTCCTTCTCCCACCTGGGAGAGGACCTACCTGTAAATCCTTTCCGAGTGTTTGATGGCAGTTATTGGCCACGTCAGTCTTCTGTGCATGGGGGCCAGGTTATTATCCCAAATGTCTCTAAAGATAGCTTATTTAATATCGAAGCTCCATGCAGCATTCCTTGCTTCTATATAATTATCTTCTAATTTTGAAATCCAAATATTTTAAACTCTAAACACACCAAGAGGAATCCTCAACCTTCATGGTCAAACTTTAAACACTGCACAGTGGTATTTCCCCACCATTTCACCTAGGAAACACAGCTTTAAGGAATTCTTGTTTTCTTTTTATGAGAAGAGAAATGCACCTATCTGCAGAAATTAAAAAAAAATTATCAATAGTCAAAGTACAGTTTGAAAATAAATTGATCTAATATTCTTTTTCTTCATATAAATTTAATTAGCTTTTTCAAAAATATGTTTACTGAGAATAATATCAGAATAATTTTAATAAAACTTGGTTGTCCTGTCATCACTATGCACATGCCTTCATTTTATTGCTTTATTTTAATCTCTGCATGTTTGCACTGGTTGGCTCTCTGTCAGCCCAGCCAAAGCATATCTAACCACTCCACAGAGTGCTTACCACACAGATTCTGGATTTTGAAATGGTACAGTCACTCCCTTGCCATCTCTCAAGTTCAGAAGCACCAGGGTTTGATGCTTCCAAGAGTGCAAACTGTAACTGGGCCTGAGGCAATTATTTTAACCAAGGGAAGGGAGAAGAGATGCAATGATATAAAGTCCTGGGTACTTGCTGGCTGTAAGCAGCACCTGCAAGGCCTTATATACTATACACAGAGGCAATGTTTATGGCAGCCGCACCTGACAGCAATAACAAGATAACAAGTTAAGCAAATACACTGAGAATGACATTATGGTCTAAGAAGAATGTGTGTTCAGAGTCCCAAGCTAAGGAATCCGGGAGTGGCCAACCGGGAGTTTCATACCTTAACTGTGAGGGACACCTGAACCCCCAGCCATCCTTTGGAACATGGGTTGTACAGGGGATCAAAGCCTTCTGTTTTGGGTTAGATGGTGGTTGCTAGGTGGAGGGTGCTAAGTGAAAATGCTATATAAACTGCATGCTTTTTACAAACAGTAGTGGTTTTCTTGTCCAGCCCGCTGCTATTGGACCATCCCTATGTAAGTTCCCCCAATAAACCCTATGTCTCATTCGCTGTCTCTGAGTGTCTTCTTTGTCTTCTCAGACACGGTGCCATTCCATTGGAGTTAATAGAAGCCTGTCTTGACATAACATTACTAGGAGATGCAGAGAGTCAGGCTGGCCAATTCTGCCAGTGGTGAGTGTGGTGTTGCAGTCTTCTAAATATCCTAATACAGCATTAAGTGGTTCTATCCACATCCCTAGGGAACCCATTAGGCTTCATCAGGCCAATGGGAACCTCCTGGAGGAAAGCAGGACTGGGGGAGTATTTCCCCAGCTTCCACACTTAATATGATCCAAGGAACAGGGCTTAGAGCCCTCTCTCCCTTTATGGTCTCTTATTCAATCTTGGATTCAATTCAACTAATAAATTACAAATCCGAGCTGGGGAAATTTGAGGATGTTTAGATGAAGAAGGAATTTTTGTTGGGTGTAGGAGGAACGTAGGAATTAAATAGAGGTCGAAGAAAAGTCATAGCTTGCGGGGCTGAGAGGCTCTCAGAAGCAAAGGCCTGCCTTCACAAACTGCAAATGCTGTTGCTGGGATTGAAATGCAGTAGAGTGAGGCGGGAAATACAGGTGAAGATTCACTGTGCATTTACTCATTCACCATATGCCAGGCACTGTGCTAGACAACCAGAATCCAGCAGAAAAAAAAACAGAGGTGTTAGCTCTGGAAGCCACGGTCTAGGGAAGAAGCCACTGGGAGTCACAGCAGGCCATGGTGCCCACACCCTGTGGGAACACACTCTGGCCTAAGGAAGATCATATACACATGATCCAGGAGCAGTGAGTATTCAGAGCTGGCAGGTCCTGGGTACTTTGAGGAAACACATTCAGCAAAGTTAGAGTGGGAGTGTGGAGAAGGCACAGCACACAGGGCCTTGCTAGCTGATGGATTTGAGCTTTGCCTAAGGGCACAGGGAGCCCCTGAAGGGTATTAGCAAGGAGACGGCTGGAGCACTGCCCAGCGACAGGAGTTGAGAGGACAGAGGCGGAAGGCCAGTCACGAGCTCCTGCAGATGGCTCTGGAGAGGCCTTGGTGCCCTGGAGGGTGGGGTCAGGAAGGTAAGGGGTAGACAAGGAGGAGGACCATCTTGGAGGGAAGCGCACAGCTCCCTGAGTGACGGGGTGCAGAGGGAGGAGTGTGTCCAGGGAGTTAGAAGTGGCAGAGGTTCCTGGAGGCTGTGAAGAGGGAGGGAATATGAAGGAGAAATATGATGTGGGAATAGAGGTGTTGGGGACACATCAGAAGCATGACGAGTGAGAGGGCCCAAGAGACATGCAATTTGCGCCAAGGAGCATGGAGGAAAATTCTATTTCCAGGTCGCTGCCCAGGTACTCTAGAACACTACCTCCTCAGGGCGATGCCTAGATAGTATAGAAATGGGTATCTCAGGGCCTGACTGATTTTCTAGATGGGGGATAGAGACCTGATAGAAATCTTGGCTGGTTCCAGGCCAATATCCAGGGCAAGCATATGAATCCATCAGAGTCAGCCTCAGGGAGAATGATGAACCCATGGCCAAGGAGATAGTGAGCAGAAGAAGTTTTGGATTTGGAAAGCCAGTTTTCTTGGGAAAGATTTTACTACAGGTGCGCTGACAGGTGAAACAGTTTATGGGTGTTCTGTCTCTGAGTATTAAAAATGGCATCCTGCTTTTTGAAATACCCAAGCATAGCTGACTTCTCAAAGCTCTATATCTGTCCCAACGCCTGAATGTGTATTGAATAGATTTTTATGGATTGGTATGTTTTGGTTACAAATGTTTTAGGTGCTTTTCTGTAAAGTACCTAAATACAAATAGAATGAAATTACTCGATTAGGACTGACATATAAAGTTAAATTTTCATATTCACTGATATGGATGAAACTCATCATTTTTAAGGCTCCAGTGGCTCTGTTCTGGGAACGTATGTTTCTGTGGAACCTGGTAGATACATAACATAGGATTGGTTTGTTCACAGTTTCAAAATAGCCTTGGAGGTTGACCCAGGCCTTGAAGCCCTGCTCTCAGGCCGCTCTGAACCATTGGCTCGGTGACCTCCCAGAGATCTGAATAGTCCTAGTTGCTGCTCCTTGGAAACCTCGACTCCCCACAGATGAGCAGGAGCTGCTTCCTTTCCCTAATCTACGGAAGGGTCACCAGGATAAAGCCCCTAGTGGGTGTGGAAGCCAGCTTTGGGAGAACCTGAGAAGTGCAATGGGAGCAGCTGTGAAAGGAAGGTTGCAACTATACAGTCAAGCTGTGAGGCCAGGAAGACCCGGGACCCCCTCGGGGCTCTCAGAGGCTGAATATGAGGGCAGAAATCTCGGCTGCCTTGGCAGCAGAACAGCCGTGGGGACAGGAACAACACTCATATATTATGAGACACAAATTATCTTTTGGATGCGTGAATGGAGGGTTTGCTTGTAGCACAAGCACGTAGTCTTATAAGAAACCCTTAAAGAACAACTCCATTCAAAGCTGGGCTAGGTAGACTGAACAGATCGGCTCGGGGCTTATTTCCTCCCTCATTTAGCAGAGAGCTGGCTTAGCTTTCTGAATTGGTCAACATAAAACACACTGAGACTAGCTGCTAAGCTTCAGAGGCTTCTCTCCACACAAGGCCACTTCCTGACCGGGAAGCTTCCAGTGTTTTATAATTGTCCAGATGTTTCCATCTGGCCTATAGAGTGAAGGGCTTTACACGGTGTGGTGCTTCTGGAGCTTTTCCACCCTGCGCCCAGCACAGCTGTGCCAGCCCAAGCCCAACTCCGGGCTGTGCTCTGCTGCTTCTCTGCCTGCAGTTTCCCCACAACAAACATAATTTTGCCTTTCTACAGAGCGATGGCTTTAGTGATGGGTGTTCCATGACCATGTTCTCAACAGCGGCTTCATTCAGGCCCTCCCTAGACCCAGAAGGCTGTCTCCGAGGACAGCTCCCAAGTATCCACGGAACTTGAGGCAAGAAGAGGGAAAGATACAAAAGAGGCAAAGAACAAAACTGAGGAAAGTTAACACCCTCAGAGGGAGAGAAAATACAGCTTTCTGGAAAGACTGTTGCAGGGGATTTAGAAAAATTCATTCTTGATCATGGCTGTTTCTGCCAGAGGCCAGTCAGGAAAAAAAAAAAGCCAGGAGGAGGAAGAGGAGAATGAGGATGCCGACGAGAGGGGGAAGAGGAGGGGGTAAGAGGAGAGGGGAGAGGAGGAGAATGGAGGAGGAGGAGGGGACGAGGAGGAAGAAGGGAAGAGGAGGGGACGAGGAGGAAGAAGGGAAGAGGAGGGGGAGGAGGAGGAGAAAGAGGAGGAGGAGAGAAGGAAGAGAGGAGGAGAAGGGGAAGAGGCGGGGAGGCAGCCCCTGCCCACTCGAGGTGGTTCGTCAGAGTCGCTGTTGCATACATCTGGTTACTAAGGTACTGGAACAGCTGAGACGCCAAACAGGAAACAGCAGGCAACCCAAGGCTCCTCAGCACCAAGTTGCTGCTCAAATCCCTAGCACTGCAGGGACAAAGGAGAGTCGCCTGGTGGGAACTGGAACCACATGGAGAAGTATCCCCAGGAAGCTCTGGGCCTGCGGAGGGAGGCGGTGCGGGCGACGCTGAAACCCAGCAGCGCGCCGCCTGAGGCGGAAGTGAGAAGCGCCCTGGCTGGGCCTCCCTCCGGCGCCTCCCAGTGGCCGCAAGCTGGTCGGCGGCAGGTGCTGCGCAGTCAGCAGGACCCCGCTATGCGAACGAGAATGATGGGCATAAGGACTCCTCTCCATTTGCTGTGAAATGTCAGGACAGGCCTTTCTTTCCGAGTTTCCCTTCTGAGATGGAAAGCGGTCTTTAGGGGTTTATCCAGATCTGAATTTCTGTGAGACAAGCATGAACTCTATCAGGAGACGTTGTGGTGGAACCACACCTGGTCATGGGCCTGGTGGGTGTGTCCTTCAAGAATGGGGTCTTCGGCCGGGCGCGGTGGCTCACGCCTGTAATCTCAACACTTTAGGGGGCCGAGGTGGGCAGATCACCTGAGGTCAGGAGTTCGAGACCAGCCTTGCAAACGTGGTGAAACCCCATCTCTACTAAAAACACAAAAATTAACCAGGCGTGGTGGTGGGCGCCTGTAATCCCAGAGACCTACTTGACAGGCTGAGGCAGGAGAATCGCTTGAACCCTGGAGGTGGAGGTTGCCGTGAGCCGAGATTGCGCCACTGCACTCCAGCCTGGTGACAGAGCAAGACTCCATCTCAAAAAAAAAAAAAAAAAAAAAAAAAAAGAATGGGGTCCTCATGCTAATATTGACCCGGGAGGAGCTAAAGTCTCTCCTACCACAGAGGTGGCCCTAAATCTGGGCAGAGTCTGGGAATGACAGAGTGGAGGTGTGATATGTCACCTGACATTCTGTTTCATGATGACAGGTACTGCATTCCACACTGACTCTTGTACCCCACGCAGGGTTGTGGCCTGGCTATTCTGGGTGTGTGGCTCCTGAGACAATGGTTGTGCTGCAGGTCCTTCAAGTGTAGCGTGTAGCTTTCTCAGGAAAAAGTATTTAGGGCATGAGGTGAACCAATGGGAAAGGTAGACATTTTACTTGTTTTCAAGATACATTTATCAAGCATTATCAAGTCTGAGATTTTACCCTGCTTACAAGTTAACACACTAGCCTGCCATCGTTTCATGGATGTGGCAGGAGGCGTAAGGCTCCTGGATCAGGGACAGGATGGTTTAGCACTGACAGCAATAGCAGTAGTCAGGGTATCGGCACCTGCACTCATTCCTCAAACCTCAGTTCCCACTGAAAACATGAGGAAGACAAGTGAAGAGCCCTGACATTAGGAAACTCAAATCTTGAATAAGGGGTAGTAAGCTTGCCTGACCTTTGCCCTGGTGGAAAACACTATCCCTACCTTCAAATTCTGGAAGCAAACCTGCCCTCCCCCATATTGAGATTCCATACCTGTCAAGGCTGCTTATTATACAAACATCCCTGGAAAGGTAGCCTGGAGCACTGGCAGCCAGTGCTTCTGCTCAGAAGATGTGCAGGAATTCTAGAGACCCAGGAAAAATGCCTCCCAACAACATCCACCCCTTATTTCTATACTGTCTTGGCTTCTGGTGAATTTCCCCAGAGGAGACTATTTATCTGACTGACAGAAGCTGGGAACAAATTCATTTAGTGTGTCTCATACAGCATTGAATTGAGTCAACTATGAAAGGACTTCAAACAGCAAGATGAAGCCAACCTGCAGTACTGACCACAGCCATGCCTCCAAGGGTCCTTGATCCAAATAGCAGAACAAATCACATAAACTCTCAGGGCCTACTTTAGAAAGCCACATGGCTTGAGTTTCTGTATCGACTCTTCCTCTTGTCCAGAGGCCTTAATTAATCCAGGAATGTCGGCATGTACTAGTGATTGCACAGACTCCACGTAGGCCTTCATGGAGGAAGTCTAGGGAGATTCCATTATCCGTAATAACCCTGAACCAGTGAGCTGAGGCTGCCCTGAATGTCTTCCACTGCCAAAGTGGTGATCAGTTCAGCTAAAACCAGGGACAAATTTCATACCATTAATTAGGTGGCTTCCATTATAAGGGAAAATGTCCTGAGACTATATATGCATAGTGAGTCCGAGTAACTGAATTACTCATTTTGGAGCAATTTTAGAAGTTGTCTGAGGGCCACATGATCCACTGGTGGTATTTCCTTAAGCACTCAGAGGTCCCTCCTGACCAATCCTAAGGTACAAGTCACCCAGGGGCCTGATAGGATAGAGAGTTGGGTGTCTGCATCCAACAAAGCCATGAAAGATGAAGCCCTTCCCTTCTCTGAATTTCCCCAGCATACATGGGTGTGTGCACCCATCTTGGGGAAAAGGAGACCTCCACCCCACCCCTAACAAACTTTCTCCTCAAAGTAGCTGAGGTTAAAGTAGAGGGGAACAGAGGGATGGATTTTCTAAGCATGACGTGAAAGGGTGAAACGCTAAAGAAAAATATTGAGAGATCTGACATTATGATGATTTTTGAATATTCCAAGTTGTGAATACCGAAAATAAAATAGATTTAAATTTAAAAGCAAGTAGAAAGTCATACAAAAAATTTGAAATATTTTAATATATCCCTTTTTATATCATATAATAAACTTAATAGACTATGCTTGTACCAATCAATAAAACAATAATCAACAATCTAATATGGAAAGAAGCAATAACTATAAATCTGCAAATTCACAACAATGGAGATATCATGAGTAATAAAATAGTAAACTTTAATATTTATGAATTATAAAAAGGCACAATAAAAGAATTTGAACTTTTAAAAACAAAACTGGCAAAGATTTTTAGAGATCATTGAACCTATATATTTTTTACTATATTAGATAGCTGTTCAATGAGTATCCACTTTCTCACTCTCTATCTCCATGGGAGGCTGGGCTTGGCCCCATGACCTGTTTTAGCAAACAGAACACGAGCAAGAGTAACTGGCCAGTTCTGAGCAGACGCCTCTCTGCTCAGAGACATTGTGAGATTCTTCTTGCCCTTCTGGAAGCTTCTGACCTCTGTGACGGAAACAAACGCTCCAGGAAGCTGCCCCTCTCCAGCCTTGGCTGCAGAGAGTGGCATTGCAGAGCAGATCTGAACTCAGCCTGCAGCCTAAAGCAAGCCACCCTAGCAGACACAGGGCCCCACAGCCTGAGGTAGAGCTACCCAAACAACCCTTGAACACCGGAGTGAGGAAAAAAAGTTTATTGTATATGCCATTGAGATTTGGGGGTCAGGGATTATTATGCAACAAAAGGCTGACTAAGACACAAATTGGTACCTAGAAGTGAGTGTTCTATAACACAGGCCTAAGACAGGTAGCAGCAGTTTAGGTACCAAACAGTACAAGAAAACATAATAGGCTGGTAAGTGGTGATAAAATGGTTACAGAAAGCTAGAAAAAAGTGGCCAGTGTTATTGTCATGAAAAGACAAAACTCTGTTCAGTTGTTGTCTGTGATAACCTGGAAGACTGAACATGTCTTCTGTGTTCATGGCTCTATGCCTGGCATTAGACTTCGCTCAAAGCAAATATTCAAACACCAAGGGAATGGCTCAAATATTTTGAGCTAAGATGAGCATAGGAAAGAGGTTGAAGGTCTATTAGAGGAAAATAACTCAATTTCCCTGTCCACCTTAGTGGTGGTATATGGACTTTTAAATATTCATCTCCAGCTGGGCATGGTGGCTCATGCCTGTAATCCCAGCACTTTGGGAGGCCAAGGCAGGTGGATCACCTGAGGTCAGGAGATCAAGACTCTCTACTAAAAACACAAAAATTAGCCATCTCCTGAGTGGTTAATGCCAGCCACTTGATCAGGTTTGACTCATGGCTGATGCTGAAATGAGTGACAGGAAGTCCTGCAGGGCTCCCGAGGGCATGGTCAGGACTGCCTGGGATATGGGGAGCATGAGGGCAGCTTGACCAGAACGTAGGGCTTGCCTCAACGGGGTGGTGATGGGAGTTCTCTGCTGACCCTGGAACTAGGACTGGAAGTTTCTGACCCTGGCCCCTCACACAGGCTTTGCAGGTGCTCAGTTGCCAACTTATTTCATGTGGTTCCTCATTTCACATACCACTGGAGGAAAGGTGCCATCTCGGGCTATTTCTGAATATTGCTGCTCATAGAACTTGCTGAAAATCAAGATCCTTGGGGGTACAATGAGTTGATTTTCAAACTTATGTTAAGTTGGTGTTTGTACCCAACTTTTGCACAGGTTCTCAGCTGCAAAGCCCAGGGCAAAAACAGCCCCCTTGGTTCCCCAGGAGTTTCAGCAGAAAAGAGGGAAGAAAGAGAGGCCAGAAGCCTCCCAGGTCCATAACAAAAGCTTCACGGGACATCTTAAGAGCTATAATATCTATAAACTCTGTGCTCCAGCATTGCCCTGTCCTGGAATGGGCCTGATTCAAATCCCATATTGTTTCCACAGGCATTTGCAGAGAGAGTGGACCACTGACGGAACACTGTGTTTGCTGGTCGCTACCCTGCTGTGCCTCAGTTACCACATATTTAGGGCATCGACTGTGTTTCTGGGAGACGATGTTCTGATGGCTTCTTTCTGTTTCTTCTCATGCAGCTTCCACTATCTGTGGAAAACAAGATCTGCTTGTTTTCCCCAAAGCACCCTGTCTGCAGGGATGGTGACCCTGTTAGCGGTGGGTTTTCCCATTTATACAATAGATGAACTACATGGAATTGCACTGGAAGCATTTCCAAGTCAGCCCGATTTAAAATATTGAGTTTGACAAGTTTTTGCCCCTTTTAAAAATGTTTATTTTCTCCCCAGTGTTGAAGGAGGTGGTTAGGGAGATGTGAGAATTCTAATCTATGAAATTTGAATTTCTGGGCTTCCACATCAGCCACACTCATTCCGCATCTTCTGTAACCGATTTCTCTTCAAAGAAGAAACTCCTAAGTATCATTTCCTCTTCCTGTTGCTACTGCTACAGTCCCACCATCAAGAACATCCCTGCTTGGAGAGAGGCAGAGAAGCTCCAATGACCTCCCACTGGCCCTGCCCAACCCCACTGCCCTTGTCCTCCGTCTGCAAAGAGGAAAAGGCCCAGCCCATGGCCCTCGGCCGAGGTCAATGCTGAAAGGCGAGGCCAGCAC
The DNA here is from genome assembly GCF_009828535.3 of Hylobates moloch. NCBI lineage: Eukaryota > Metazoa > Chordata > Mammalia > Primates > Hylobatidae > Hylobates > Hylobates moloch. The sequence goes on along the minus strand of NW_026652283.1, from coordinate 82,752,864 downwards.
TTTACCAGCACCAGGTCCAGGACCAACTCATGCTTCCCTTCCCAGGATGAGAAACTATTGATATGTGAACCCCAACAGGGGCCAAATATGTCTCTTCCTCAACTGAAGGAAAAGACATGTATTTATTTATTTTGGGGGGACAAGGTCTCCCTCTGTTGCCCAGGCTGGAGTGTAGTGGTGTGATCATAGCTCACTGTAACCTGGAACTCCTGAGGGTTTAAGCGATCCTCCCACCTCACCCTCCTGAGTACCTAGGACTACAGGCAAGAGCAACTGCACCTGGCAGACCTTAATTTTAAATATGTGAGTTTCTTGTGAAATAGCCACACTCAATGATACTGTGCCGGGGTGCACCAGGCCTCTAACTCTTGGGGTCAAGCCACAAATTAGCAATACTCTGAGGATCCGTTTCCAAAAACTTCACTTTGTTTACAACAGTAATTCGGGCTGCTTTTGCCCCTCACTTCACCAAATTGTGTTGATCGTAAATGAAGTTATATAGTTACTGTACGATTTGTAGGGGGATGCAGGAGGTAGGGCTCAACAGATTTGCTCTGTTCTCTGTTGAGTGCTATATAGGATCAAACAGTGAGATGGCATTTCTGGTTAATAACAGAGCCTGAACCAAGCGTAAGTGAGACTCACTCTGCCCATTATGGTGTGTCCCCTTCAAGCAGATACATTGTCACAGCTAAAAAGTCATTGTAACCCCAGGTGGTTTTGCATTTGAGGAATTTAAGTGTGATGCCTCAGCATCCTCTGTCTCTTCATTCTTGTATCAAATATTCCCGTTTTCTGTACTCCTGTTTCTTTACCCATCTGTCACTCACACCATCTTATATTTTCATAACAATTTGCCATAGTTTGGAAAGGACAGGTTTTGCATGTCTGTGTACTTGTGGACATCAAGTGCTTGATTTAACGCCCTTCCCTTGTGAGTGCAGTAGGATCTGAGGGTAAAATAGTGATCCCTGTTCTTGGGCCTTGTGGAAGGTGAGGAAGGTTATTCTTGTCTGTAACATATATTCACATGCCAGGCAGTGTGGCAAGGGGCAAACTTATCACCAGCCCAAAGCATCTGAGAAGTCAAATGCTTGCTCTGTGTCTCCAAGGACAGATGACCGTGCCCAAAAGGACATGATTCCTCCTACATGACAGTGCCGAACCCTTAAACATTCATTCCTTCATTCATGTATATAAAGTAGAATCTGTCTATATCTGTTTTTGTAATCAAGCAATTTATCCTAAGCAAATGTCTAATGTACAAACATATTTGCATGTTAATGACCTCAAGGTAGTATAAACCAATGAATCATGATTTATTTGCTAGTATTCAAGTATAGAAATGTAAGTAAATATTCATAGTATAAACAAGCATCCTTGTACATTTTCCTTTGCACGTTTCTCTGATTTAAAATGATTCTTGGCCGGGCGCAGTGGCTCACACCTGTAACCCCAGCACTTTGGGAGGCCGAGGCAGGTGGATCATTTGAAGTCAGAAGTTGGAGACCAGCCTGATCAACATGGTGAAACCCCGTCTCTACTAAAAAAAATACAAAATTAGCCAGGCGTGGTGCTACACGCCTATAATCCCAGCTACATGGGAGACTGAGGCAGGAGAATGGCTTGAATCCAGGAGGCAGAGGTTGCAGTGAGCTGAGATCGTGCCATTGCACTCCAGCTAGGGCAACAGGAGTAAAACTCCATCTCAAAAAAAAAAAAAAGATTCTTAAAATTCAAGTGCTAGGTAAAAGCATGTGGACATTGAGACTTTGATACATATTAAAAACTGCACAGCAAAAGGGAATCAATTTGTCTTTCCGGCAGTCTTATGTGAGAGTATACAGTCCATGTACTTTACAGAGCTTTGCGTTAGCATTCTTTGTAACCTTAGTAAATTTGGTAAACAAAAAATTATATTGGATAATTTAAATATTGGCTTCCTTATATAACAATGTAAGGAAGTAACAATGATCTCATTTTCTTTGTTATCCATTTTTATATACACTATTCTTATCACCTGTGGTGTCCATTTGCCCCCTTTTCTACCGTGAAAATTTTTGCTTTTGATGTAAGATAGCTTTCTAAAATATTAATATAATTGATGATTGATATAATTAATAATTATTTTAATATTTTACCTATAATATTGTCAAAAATATTTCCCAATAATACTTTTATATTTAATTCATGCGAATTTTACTCTAAAATTGGTGCTTTTTATTTGTCAAATCTTTAATTTTGTCATTCTTTTACTTATGTTTTCTGAATTTGATATCATGACCTTTACCATGTTTGTTTACAAAAATATTTACTGATATATTTCAATATCTGTTGCTGTAGATTGTTATGTTGAACTCATTAATATTTTGAGATTAACTTGGGAATGCACAAAGTACAAATGATAACATGAATTTTAATTTCCAAACAATTAACATGCATCAATTCCTGAATAAACCATTCTTTTCTTATTGCATTCAAATCCCTCACATGGCCGGGAGTGGTGGCAAATGACTGTAATCCTAGCACTTTGGGAGACCGAGGAGGGTGGATCACCTGAGGCCAGGAGTTCGAGACCAGCCTGGTCAACATGGTAAAACCCTGTTTCTACTAAAATTACAAAAATTAGCCGAGTGTGGTGACATGTATCTGTAATCCTAATTGCTTGGGAGGCTGAGGCAGGAGAATCACTTGAACCTGGGAGGTGGAGGTTGCAGTGAGAAAGATCGCACCACTGTACTCCAGCCTGGGTGACAGAGTGAAACTCTGTCTCAAAAAAAGCAAAACAAAAACAAAAACAAAATCCCACACATTACCATGCGCGTTCTTGGAACTTTTTCTAGATTTTATATTTCATTTCAACAATATACCTCTCTCTTTAATGCTGATAAATATTAGTCCCTAGTGTTTTAACGCTGGTAAATCTTATTAGTTATTGTAATTCATGTACTTGCTCAGATAAGTCCTTCCACAGTCATGTTTACAGTAATTACCCAGCTATTTAAGCACGTTTGTTCTCTTATGTTTACTTTTGATTTATTTTAGTTTGATGTAAAAATGTTCCCAGTGCAAATTTCATTAGATTCCTTGTATATTATGGTTGGTTTTAGACATCTTTATCATGTGGAATCTTCATATCCAAGAAAGTAGATTGTATGTCCAAGTTTTTGAGACTTCTTTTATATCCATCAGTAAAAATTGGACATTCCTATCACATGTATCCTGCACATTTTGTTAATTTTAATACCAAGACATTTCAGATACTTTACAAGTGTATCTGCATAATTAACTATTTAATAGTAAACAGTTAACTGAATTCTGTCCTTAGTTCTTATCATTTTTCTCATATTTTGCCTTTGTATCTACAATAATAATATTTGCTTTGTCCAACACGTTATTCCTTTTCTGTCATGCTATCCCAGGTTAAAATGGTGTTCAATAACTGGAATGAAAATAGATTTGCTGTTTCATTTCTTGTTCTGATGAGTTTCCACTTGCAGAGTGGTTCTTAAACTTTTCAGCTCCAAATCTCCTTCTGAGAGTATCAAGCTGGACTGGCTTTTTATAGCATCTGAATATAAACAGAGGAATTTTTTTTTTTTTTTTTTGAGGTGGAGTTTTTGCTCTGTCGCCCAGGCTGGAATGCAGTGGCGTGATCTCGGCTCACTGCAACCTCTGCCTCCTAGGTTCCAGTGATTCTTCTGCCTCAGCTCCCCGAGTAGCTGGGATTACAGGCATCCACCACCACATCCAGCTAATTTTTGTATTTTTAGTAGAGATGGGGTTTCACCATGTTGGCCAGGCTGGTCTCGAACTCCTGACCTCATGTGATCCACCCGCCTCAGCCTCCCAAAATGCTAGGATTACAGGCATGAGCCACTGTGCCCGGCCAAGAGCTTATAGTTTTTCAACAAAATAATCATTTGTAGTACATTTTTAGAGCTCAAAAGGAGATCAGATTGATGCAGGGCAAGTAAGCCCCAAAACTTGGGCTTAGCCTGGGTGGGTTGTTAGCTTTGCCTGGGAAAGGATTCAAGGGTGAGCTGGTGGTGGTAGACAGCAACTTTCATTGAAGCAGCCATGTATAGAAGCAGCAGAGGTATGACTCCTTGTGGAGCAGGGCTACCCCATAGGCAGTGTGCCCAGAGTGGCAGCTCAGAGACAGGTCTGTAGTCATATTTAGACCTACTTTTAATTATATGTAAATTAAGGGGCATGTTATGCAGAAATTTCTAGCAAAGGGGTGGTAACTTCCAGTTGTTGCCACAGCAATGGTAAATTGACATGGCACACTGGTGGGCATGTCTTATGGAAAGATGTCTCCACCCCATTCCTAGTTCCTATTTTAACTAGCCCTCAATTTGGTCCAATGTCTGAGCCCTGCTTCCAGAATTGAGTCCCACCTCCCACCTCAAGATGAAAGGGTAAGTTTTCTTTTTTCTTAGTTATAGGAGGATCCACACTTGTTTCACTTTTTAGATGAGCTCTAGGTCTATGCCAACGTGGTAGCCATGAGCCACGTGTGGTTCCCTAAATTTAAACTTAAATTTAAATTAAATAAAAAAATTCAGCTCCTCAGTTGCAGTCGCCACATTTCAAGTGCTCAGTAGGTAAAGGTGGGAGTGGATGCCATCCTGGACAGCAGAGGCACAGGACTTTCCCATCACTGAAGAAAGTTTTGCTGGACAATGCTGCTGTAGAACATCAGTCACCTTGATATGAACATTTTCAGGTGGGAATCTTCATTAGAAAGAACACGGTTCTTCTAAATGATTTAGAAGACCAGGGTCAGAGTCATCTCTGCCACACACAGCATTCCCACACTGGCCTGCACTACTCTATTCAGGGTGAGGATGTCTCTGACTTGACGCAGGAGATCTTCAGGTGGCTGAGTTAGAGGGATGAGCTAGCTCCTTAAGCTTCTCCTTTGTGTAAGACATCCTTTGGAGTCCTTTACAAAATGTATCTCAATTAATCCTGTACCATATTAGGAAGTAGTTATTATTATTCTCATTTTACTGATGAACTATCATCTGACTCTGAAAGAGTGCGTCAATTACGTAAATTGCAGGCTGAGGTCAAAGGTTAGCCTTAATTTCAATCTCAATGTTGATAAATACAGACTGTTTGCCCGGGGCTACTTATCCTCAATAATGAAGGTGCCACTGACATTTAAATAAACATTTACATATCTATGAATATGAATATTTATGTATGTAGTAACATATAAGGTTTTCGTTTGAGTGTTTCAGATATGACACTTTTCTCCCTCCCTCCCCCAGATTATGGCACAATATAAACAAAAATTTTCTGTTCCACATTTAGGACTAAAGGAAGCAGTGATTTTCCACAGGTCTAGAGAGTAAAATACTCAAAACTGTGGATTATTCCACATCTATGTAGGCTATAGATGACCACATGCTAGTAAGTGATAGAAGGGGGATCTGAAGTCAGATCTGTGAATCTCAGCCCTGCTCTTTCCACTGTGAAACAGAGTACCTGGAAGAAACGCTGCACAGCATGAACAAAATGTCTGCAAGTCTGAATGATTCCAATGGGCCAGGTGTCCCGTTGAGTTGAAGGAGTTTCAATGGGTTTTATTATTCTTCAGGTATGATGAGGCCGTGATCAGGAGATGGCTGCTATTGAAAACATAGCTTATCATGCCCACAGGTCCCAAGACAGGGAGCCCCCGTGACGCCATGGTGGGGCCACATGGGGAGGCAACCAGGGTCAGTCACAAGGCAGAGGGGCTGGGGAACTGTGGGCAAGAGTCTGAGTTGTGTTTTCTGCAAGAAGGAATGGGCGAGGCAGGGTGAGTAGGTAATCTCCGCAGGCTCTGGGGCACAGGTGCTGTCCTTGGTTGTCTGGTACCTGGCCCTGAGGTGATTAGGGCAGGAGGACGGTGGCCTGGAATATGAGAGCCCAGTTAGTAAGGTGGTTGTGTGTGGACTCTGGATTGCTTGTTTTGTATTTGGAAAGCACATTCCTAGGAAGATGACTCCTCCCTAAGGAGGGACAGGAGGCAGTGAGCAGGGAAGACCCAAGGCTGGGTGACTCAGGCACATCACAGGGTTGTCCAGAACAAGGTGGATCTGGCATACGCATGCAGAGCAGATGTTAACTTTCCATTTATAGAAACTAGAGACGTGGTTGATCCAGAAGGGCTATTTCTGAGGCTCCATACTTCGCTATACTGCACAGGCATCCCCTTAAATGCCAGTTTTGTGGATATCAGAAAAGAGGACATCCTCGCTCCAAGAGATTCCTGTGTACAAGGTCTCCCCGGAGCTTGGCCTTCTAGAGGGTCTGTGCTTTCCCCTCCTGAAGTAGGCCTGGGATTTCCATTTCCAGCCTCTGAAGCTGACAGGCTCTGTGTGTGATGGGCACCCATTCCAGGGTCCTAGTGGTCTCAGCACACACAGGGCTCCACTTCAAAGGTGATTTGGTAAATGCTCAAGTCCTGAATGTCCTCCATGACCTCAGAGAGAAAGAAGTAGGTTTGGATAATTCTGTCCTTATTCCCGGAGTTAGCATTTCACCTGCACACTTCCTTACACTTTAGCAGGCCCTTTTACACTCCTATTTTCACAATAATTATCATAATAAATATGTAATACAAGCATTCAAATAATGCAGAAAAACATAAGACAGAAAGTAAAGGTTTCTTTTATTGCTTTAAAATTACTATTTGTTGTGTACTTATCATGTTCAGTCTACTTTATATATATCATCCCATTTATTACTTGCAACAATTCTACATAAATGGGCTTTATTATTCCTATTTTGGAGATAACAACAATGAAGCACACAGGGTTTATATAATCTAACCAGAATGTCTGCCAGACACCAAAGTCCATTCTCTTAACCATTGCACTGTCCTGCGTTTCATTCTCACTGAGCTGACTCTGATGTTTTCTCGCTTTCACTCTGTCCCTTATGGTCTTTTCTCTCCATCATTTGTTTTGGTACTCCCCATACTATTGTTTTATAGTGGCAATATCATTCACATACCATCAAATTCCCCCTTTTAAAGTATAGGATTTAGTAGCATTTGGTATATTCACAACATCGCTCAATTATCCTCACTAATTCCAGAATAGTTTTAGCACCCCCCAAAGACCCATTAGCAATCATTTGAGGCTAGGATTTAAGGCCAGCCTGGACAACATAGTAAGACCCTGTCTCTACAAAAAATGTTATTGCAGGCCGGGCGCGGTGGCTCACGCTTGTAATCCCAGCACTTTGGGAGGCCGAGGCGGGCGGATCACGAGGTCAGGAGATCGAGACCACGGTGAAACCCCGTCTCTACTAAAAATACAAAAAAATTAGCCGGGCGTAGTGGCGGGCGCCTGTAGTCCCAGCTACAAGGAGAGGCTGAGGCAGGAGAATGGCGTGAACCCGGGAGGTGGAGCTTGCAGTGAGCCAAGATCGCGCCACTGCACTCCAGCCTGGGCGACAGAGCGAGACTCCGTCTCAAAAAAAAAAAAAAAAAAAAAAAATGTTATTGCACACCAGAGAAAACTGAAAAAAATTTAAAAATTTAATGTAAAAAATAGCAGTTATTCAGAGGAAAGGAAAATGAGATAGGTCAGAAACTTAGATCTCCATAATGGAAGAGCATTGAGAAAGAAATAAGTTGAGATAAAATAAAAACTTTTATTTTTCTTATTTTTATTTTCATTTTTTTTGAGACAGAGTTTCACTCTTGTTGCTCAGGCTGGAGTGCAATGGCATGATCTCCGCTCACTGCAAACTCCGCCCCCCAGGTTCAAGCGATTCTCCTGCCTCAGCCTCCCAAGTAGCTGGGATTACAGGCATACAACACCACACCCGACTAATTTTGTATTTTCAGTAGAGATGGGGTTTCACCATGTTGGTCAGGCTGGTCTCGAACTCCCAACCTCAGGTGATCCTCCCACCTCGGCCCCCCAAAGTGCTGGGATTACAGGCATGAGCCACCACACCCGGTTATTTTTCTTATTCTTAATTGATATAACAGGTAACCATTTGTTCAAAATAATAATAGCAATGCTGTGTTTGATTATGTATGTGAAATGAATGACAGCGCTGACGCAAGGGACAAGAGGGAGGAATTAGTATTATTTTGTTATTATAAGGTATTCACACTACCTTGAATCAGTATAGAATTATTTCAAAGTGGACTTGGATTAGTTGTAAATGCATACTGCAAACTCCAGGGCAACCTTTTAAAAAGTAAAAAAATAAGTATAAATGATACGTTAAGAAAGGAAAAAAACTGGGCTCATATAAAATCCTCAATTAAAACCGCAAAAGTCAGAAAAAGAGTGAAAGACAAAATAGAAATAAAAAAATACAAACCAGTAACAAATATGGTATATATTATTATTAATAATCACTTTTTTTTTAAAGAGACAAGGTCTTGCTCTGTCACCCAGGCTGGAATGTGGTGGTGAGATCACAGCTCACTGTAGTCTCGACCTCCTGGGCTCAATTGGTCATCCCACCTCAGCTTCCCAAGTAAGTGGGACTGCAGTCGTGAGCCACCACACCCAGCTAATCCTTTCTTAACATTTTTTGTAGAGACAGGATCTTACTATGTTGTCCAGGCTGGCCTTAAATCCTAGCCTCAAATGATCCTTCCACCTTGGCCTCCCAAAGTGCTCAGATTACAAGCCTGAGCCACAGCACCTGGCCATAAATAATCACTTTAAATGTTAATGATCTAAATATACCAATTAAAAGACAGAGATTGTCAGAGTGGATAAAAAAATAATGCCCAACTATATATTGTCTCTAAGAAATCCACTTTAAATACAAAGACATGTATAGATTAAAAATAAAAGGGCCGAGCGCGGTGGCTCACGCTTGTAATCCCAGCACTTTGGGAGGCCGAGGCGGGCGGATCACGAGGTCAGGAGATCGAGACCATGGTGAAACCCCGTATCCACTAAAAATACAAAAAAAAAAAATTAGCCGGGCATGGTGGCGGGCGCCTGTAGTCCCAGCTACTCGGAGAGGCTGAGGCAGGAGAATGGCGGGAACCCGGGAGGCGGAGCTTGCAGTGAGCCGAGATCGCGCCACTGCACTCCAGCCTGGGCGACAGAGCGAGACTCCGTCTCAAAAAAAAAAAAAAAAATAGACAGTTCTCGAAAGAAGATATACAGTCAACAAACACATGAAAAAATGCTCAACATCACTAATCGTCAGGGAAATGCAAATTAAAACTACAATAATATACCACCTTACTCCTGCAAGAATGGCCATAATTAAAAAGTCACAAAACAATAGATATTGATGGTGTGGAAGTAGTGAAAAGAGAACACTTTTACATTGCTGGTGGGGATGTAAATTAGTACAACCATACTGTAGAAAACAGTGTGGAGATTCCTTAAAGAACTAAAAGTAGATCTACCATTCGATCCAGCAATCCCACTACTGAGTATCTACCCAAAGGAAAGAAGTCGTTACATGAAAAAGACACTTGCACACACGTTTATAGCAGCACAATTCACAATTGCAAAGATATGGAACCAATCTAAGTGCCCACTGACCAACAAGTGGATCAAGAAAATATGATATATATACATCATGGAATACCTCTCAGCCATAAAAAGGAACAAAATAATGTCTTTTGCAGCAACTTGGATGGAGCTGGAGGCCACTATTCTAAGTGAAGTAACTTAGGAATGGAAAACCAAATACCATATGTTCTCACTCATAAGTGAAAGCTAAATTATGAGGACGCAAAGGCATAAGAACGGTATAATGGACTGTGGAAACTTGGGAGGGGGACAGCTGGAGCAGAGTGAGGGATAAAAGACCATATACTGGGTACAGTATACACTGCTTTATGGATGCACTAAATCTCAGAAATCACCACTAAAGAACTTATCCATGTAACCAAAGCCCACCTGTACCCCAAAAACTATTGAAATAAATATAAAAAACAAATCCATTGAAGAGGCAAGCTGGATAGCTCCCATTTACCCTTTTAGATCTGCTCTACACCCTTTTACATCTCTCTCTGTAACCAGATTCTGGGGGCCTCTGGCTCCCAGCTGGGTGCAGCATATTGAGCGGTGGTTTTATTCTGGGCCGCCCAGTGCCAACACCAACGCATACAGCAGCCTCTGCAGGGGCCCTCTTTCAACCCTTCTCTCATCTGTTTCTCATTAAAGTCCTTCTCTGTTGCCCCATCAGGCTAGTAATACTAAGTGTCTCACCATTATTGCTAGCCGCAGGGTGGTTCCTCTCCTTGTTAGTTTCTCTAAACACAGCCCACACTTTTCGAAAGAGGCCCCATGGTTCCATCTACCAAGAGGACCATCTGTCTCCTGCTGCAAACTTGACCAATACAGAACAACATTAAAATCAGAAGAACAATACTAAAATCAGCTGGGCATTGAGGAGTGAATGGGCATGGAGAATTAGGGTAAATTCTGGAACAGGGGTCCCCAACCCCCTTCACGGTACTGGTCCATGGCCTGTTAGGAGCCAGGCCACAGAGCAGGAGGTGGGCAGTGGGCGAGTAAGCAAAGCTTCGCCTGTATTTACAGCCACTCCCCATCACTGGCATTACCACCTGAGCACCTCCTCCTGTCTGATCAGCAGCATTAGATTCTCACAGGAGTGCAAACCCCATTGTGAACTGCGCATGCGAGGGATCTAGGTTGCAGATTCCTTACGAGAACCTAATGCTTCATGATCTGTCACTGTCTCCCATCACCCTTTGATAGGACCATCTCTAGTTGCAGGAAAACAAGCTCAGGGCTCCCACTGACTCTGCATTCTGGTGAGTTGTATAATCATTTCTTTACATACTACAATGTAATAATAATAGAAATAAAGTGCACAATAAATGTAATGCGCTTGAATCATCCCGAAATCACCTCCCCGCCCTGCCCCTAGTCTGTGGAAAAATTGTCTTCCACAAAACTGGTCTCTGGTGACAAAAAGGTTGGGGGCCACTGTTTTAGAAGATTCAAATGGCAGAATTATAGATTACAAGGTTTAATAAATGCCAGGATTGTGGCTGGAAAGGAGGATAGAAGTCAATTCCAGAAGGTGCCTTTCCTGTTGTGCAGTTGACTCAGAACTGGGATGCTAGAAAGTTGCTCTGTGATCTGTGGAGGGAATCCACACTAACCACAGGAAATCACCCATGACATTTGCAAGACAGAAGGAAGGAGAAACTGAACTAAGGGGTGGTAGCAGAACTGGACAAGAGGTAGTGCAGAGAAGAATTATTTACATGTTGAACCAATGGAGTTAAGAACTAAATGTTGGATCTCTTTTTTTTTTTTTTTTTTTTTTTGGTGGAGGCGGGATCTCACTATGTTGCCCCAGCTAGAGTGCAGTGGTGCAAACAAGGCTCACTGCAGCCTCAACCTCTTGGGCTCAAGTAATCCTCCCGCCTCAGCCTCCTGAGTAGCTGGGACTACAGGCACATGCCACCATGCCCAGCTAATTTTTAAAATGTTTATACAGATGAGGTCTCACTATGTTGCCGAGGCCGGTCTCAAACTCCTGAGCTCAAGTGATCCTCCCACCTTGGCCTCCCTAACTGCTGGGAGCCACTGCACCCAGCCTACTGGGCATTTTTTAATGCCCAACCTTAGCAAGGCATCTGCCTCACAGCAGACACTCAATTACTAGCTCCTGGTGAATTTAGTCCAGTCGCGCCTTGATCTCCGCCCAGCAGGTTATCAGTATTTGACTATACTAAACATTTCATTTAAAGAATGCTTTGAGCCCGGGCATGGTGGCTCATGCCTGTAACCCCAGCACTTTGGGAGGCCAAAACGGGCAGATCACCTGAGGTCAGGGGTTTGAGACCAGGCTGGCCAACATAGTGAAATCCCGTCTCTACCAAAAATACAAAAATTAGCTGGGCATGATGGCGCACGCCTGTAATCCCAGCTACATGGGAGGCTGAGGCAGGAGAATCACTTGAACCTGGGAGGCAGAGACTGCAGTGAGCTGAGATTGCACCACTGCAGTCCAGCTTGGGTGACTGAGTGAGACTCTGTCTCAAAAAAAAAAAAAAAATGCTCTGCATGCCCACCTGTAACCAAAAATAAATATTAATTGCTGAGTTACTTTTACTGTGGAAAAACTACTCATCTGCTTGACATTGCTCTTTCACCAAGGGGCATTCTATTGTTTCACCTCTGCAATTTAAAATTTCTAGTGAAATTAAATTATGTTACTTGTTGTGGCTGTGTACCATCTTAAACTATCATTACTCACAAAGACAGATAATACCAAGGAATGATTTCAATGCTGCACCTGCTAGTAGCAGAGAACTGCAAGCTGGAATCAGCCTCTGTTGAGGTGCAGACCCCAAGAGAGAGCAGCATCTGTGTAGAAACCAAACACATGCCTTTGTTTCCTCTGTGTTTATAGAATTGTCTTCCGTTTATGGTCATTGATGCTGGATTTCCACGTACACAGGGATATGAAGTTTCCCATTTTAATAGATTCCCATTTTTAAGTAGAAGTATAGAAAAACTCTAAAAGTTAAATGATGAATAGTAGGTTTGGCAAGGACTGTTCTGTTTACCTAGTGCTGCACTAAAAAGCCAGCCCAGAAGGGTGGAGCCAAGATGGCCGAATAGGAACAGCTCCGGTCTCCAGCTCCCAGCCCCAGCGACACAGAAGACGGGTGATTTCTGCATTTCTGCTTGAGGTACCCGTTTCATCTCACTAGGGAGTGCCTAACAGCGGGTGCAGGACAGTCGGTGAAGCGCACTGTGCGCGAGCCGAAGCAGGGCGAGGCATTGCCTCACTCGGGAAGCGCAAGGGGTCAGGGAGTTCCCTTTCCTAGTCAAAGAAAGGGGAAACAGACGGCACCTGGAATATCGGGTCAGTCCCATCCTAATACTGCGCTTTTCCAACGGGCCTGGAAAACGGCACACTAGGAGATTGTGTCCCGCACCTGGCTCGGAGGGTCCTGTGCCCATGGAGTCTCGCTGATTGCTAGCACAGCAGTCTGAGATCAAGCTGCAAGGCAGCAGCGAGGCTGGGGGAGGGGCGCCCGCCATTGCCCAGGCTTGCTTAGGTAAACAAAGCAGCCAGGAAGCTCGAACTGGGTGGAGCCCACCACAGCTCAAGGAGGCCTGCCTGCCTCTATAGGCTCCACCTCTGGGGGCAGGGCACGGACAAACAAAAACTCAGCAAGAACCTCCACAGACTTAAAGGTCCCTGTCTGACTGACAGCTTTGAAGAGAGTAGTGGTTCTCCCAGCACGCAGCTGGAGATCTGAGAACGGACAGACTGCCTCCTAAAGTGGGTCCCTCACCCCTGAGCAGCCTAACTGGGAGGCACCCCCCCAGTAGGGACAGACTGACACCTCATTCAACCGGGTACTCCTCTGAGACAAAACTTTCAGAGGAACTATCAGACAGCTGAATTTGTGGTCTCACGAAAATCCGCTGTTCTGCAGCCACCGCTGCTGACACCCAGCCAAACAGGGTCTGGAGTGGACCTCTAGTAAACTCCAACAGACCTGCAGCTGAGGGTCCTGTCTGGTAGAAGGAAAACTAACAGACAGAAAGGACATCCACACCAAAAACCCATCTGTACATCACCATCATCAAAGACAAAAAGTAGATAAAACCACAAAGATGGGGAAAAAACAGAGCAAAAAAACTGGAAACTCTAAAAAACAGAGCACCTCTCCTCCTCCAAAGGAACACAGTTCCTCACCAGCAACGGAACAAAGCTGGATGGAGGATGACTTTGATGAGTTGAGAGAAGAAGGCTTCAGACGATCAAACTACTCTGAGCTACGAGAGGAAATTCAAAACAATAGCAAAGAAGTTAAAAACTTTGAAAAAATATTAGAAGAATGGATAACTAGAATAACCAATGGAGAGAAGGGCTTAAAGGAGCTGATGGAGCTGAAAGCCAAGTTTCGAGAACTACGCGAAGATTGCAGAAGCCTCAGTAGCAGATGCGATCAACTGGAAGAAAGGGTATCGCTGATGGAAGATGAAATGAATGAAATGAAGAGAGAAGGGAAGTTTAGAGAAAAAAGAATAAAAAGAAATGAACAAAGCCTCCAAGAAATTTGGGACTATGTGAAAAGACCAAACCTACGTCTGATTGGTGTACCTGAAAATGATGGGGAGAATGGAACCAAGTTGGAAAACACTCTGCAAGATATTATCCAGGAGAACTTCCCCAATCTAGCAAGGCAGGCCAGCATTCAGATTCAGGAAATACAGAGAACGCCACAAAGATACTCCTCGAGAAGGGCAACTCCAAGACACATAATTGTCAGATTCACCAAAGTTGAAATGAAGGAAAAAATGTTAAGGGCAGCCAGAGAGAAAGGTCGGGTTACCCACAAAGGGAAGCCCATCAGACTAACAGCTGATCTCTCAGCAGAAACTCTACAAGCCAGAAGAGAGTGGGGGCCGATATTCAACATTCTTAAAGAAAAGAATTTTCAACCCAGAATTTGCTATCCCGCCAAACTAAGCTTCATAAGTGAAGGAGAAATAAAATACTTTACAGACAAGCAAACGCTGAGTGATTTTGTCACCACCAGGCCTGCCCTAAAAGAGCTCCTGAAGGAAGCACTAAACATGGAAAGGAACAACCGGTACCAGCCACTGCAAAAACATGCCAAATTGTAAAGACCATCGAGGCTAGGAAGAAACAATAGCAACTAACGAGCAAAATAACCAACTAACATCATAATGACAGGATCAGTTTCACATATAACAATATTAACGTTAAATGTAAATGGGCTAAATGCTCCAATCAAAAGACACAGACTGGCAAATTGGATAAGGAGTCAAGACCCATCAGTGTGCTGTATTCAGGAAACCCATCTCACGTGCAGAGACACACATAGACTCAAAATAAAGGGATGGAGGAAGATCTATCAAGCAACTGGAAAACAAAAAAAGGCAGGGGTTGCAATCCTAGTCTCTGATAAAATAGACTTTAAACCAACAGAGATCAAAAGAGACAAAGAAGGCCATTACATAATGGTAAAGGGATCAATTCAACAAGAAGAGCTAACTATCCTAAATATATATGCACCCAACACAGGAGCACCCAGATTCATAAAGCAAGTCCTGAGTGACCTACAAAGGGACTTAAACTCCCACACAATAATAATGGGAGATTTTAACACCCCACTGTCAGCATTAGACAGATCAACGAGACAGAAAGTTAACAAGGATATCCAGGAATTGAACTCAGCTCTACATAAAGTGGACCTAATAGACATCTACAGAACTCTCCACCCCAAGTCAACAGAATATACATTTTTTTCAGCACCACACCACACCTATTCCAAAATTGACCACATAGTTGGAAGTAAAGCTCTCCTCAGCAAATGTAAAACAACAGAAATTATAACAAACTGTCTCTCAGACCACAGTGCAATCAAACTAGAACTCAGGATTAAGAAACTCACTCAAAACCGCTCAACTACATGGAAACTGAACAACCTGCTCCTGAATGACTATTGGGTACATAATGAAATGAAGGCAGAAATAAAGATGTTCTTTGAAACCAACGAGAACAAAGACACAACATACCAGAATCTCTGGGACACATTCAAAGCAGTGTGTAGAGGGAAATTTATAGCACTAAATGCCCACAAGAGAAAGCAGGAAAGATCCAAAATTGACACCCTAACATCACAATTAAAAGAACTAGAAAAGCAAGAGCAAACACATTCAAAAGCTAGCAGAAGGCTAGAAATAACTAAAATCAGAGCAGAACTGAAGGAAATAGAGACACAAAAAACCCTTCAAAAAATTAATGAATCCAGGAGCTGGTTTTTTGAAAAGATCAACAAAATTGATGGACCGCTCGCAAGACTAATAAAGAAGAAAAGAGAGAAGAATCAAATAGATGCAATAAAAAATGAAAAAGGGGATATCACCACCGATCCCAC
>NW_026652283.1:82643098-82736560 GCF_009828535.3 Hylobates moloch | reverse complement strand
CAGAAGACGGGTGATTTCTGCATTTCTGCTTGAGGTACCCGTTTCATTTCACTAGGGAGTGCCTAACAGCGGGTGCAGGACAGTTGGTGAAGCGCACTGTGCGCGAGCCGAAGCAGAGCGAGGCATTGCCTCACTCGGGAAGCGCAAGGGGTCAGGGAGTTCCCTTTCCTAGTCAAAGAAAGGGGAAACAGACGGCACCTGGAATATCGGGTCAGTCCCATCCTAATACTGCGCTTTTCCAACGGGCCTGGAAAACGGCACACTAGGAGATTGTGTCCCGCACCTGGCTCGGAGGGTCCTGTGCCCATGGAGTCTCGCTGATTGCTAGCACAGCAGTCTGAGATCAAGCTGCAAGGCAGCAGCGAGGCTGGGGGAGGGGCGCCCGCCATTGCCCAGGCTTGCTTAGGTAAACAAAGCAGCCAGGAAGCTCGAACTGGGTGGAGCCCACCACAGCTGAAGGAGGCCTGCCTGCCTCTGTAGGCTCCACCTCTGGGGGCAGGGCACGGACAAACAAAAACTCAGCAAGAACCTCCACAGACTTAAAGGTCCCTGTCTGACTGACAGCTTTGAAGAGAGTAGTGGTTCTCCCAGCACGCAGCTGGAGATCTGAGAACGGACAGACTGCCTCCTAAAGTGGGTCCCTCACCCCTGAGCAGCCTAACTGGGAGGCACCCCCCCAGTAGGGACAGACTGACACCTCATTCAACCGGGTACTCCTCTGAGACAAAACTTTCAGAGGAACTATCAGACAGCTGAATTTGTGGTCTCACGAAAATCCGCTGTTCTGCAGCCACCGCTGCTGACACCCAGCCAAACAGGGTCTGGAGTGGACCTCTAGTAAACTCCAACAGACCTGCAGCTGAGGGTCCTGTCTGGTAGAAGGAAAACTAACAGACAGAAAGGACATCCACACCAAAAACCCATCTGTACATCACCATCATCAAAGACAAAAAGTAGATAAAACCACAAAGATGGGGAAAAAACAGAGCAAAAAAACTGGAAACTCTAAAAAACAGAGCACCTCTCCTCCTCCAAAGGAACACAGTTCCTCACCAGCAACGGAACAAAGCTGGATGGAGGATGACTTTGATGAGTTGAGAGAAGAAGGCTTCAGACGATCAAACTACTCTGAGCTACGAGAGGAAATTCAAAACAATAGCAAAGAAGTTAAAAACTTTGAAAAAATATTAGAAGAATGGATAACTAGAATAACCAATGGAGAGAAGGGCTTAAAGGAGCTGATGGAGCTGAAAGCCAAGTTTCGAGAACTACGCGAAGATTGCAGAAGCCTCAGTAGCAGATGCGACCAACTGGAAGAAAGGGTATCGCTGATGGAAGATGAAATGAATGAAATGAAGAGAGAAGGGAAGTTTAGAGAAAAAAGAATAAAAAGAAATGAACAAAGCCTCCAAGAAATTTGGGACTATGTGAAAAGACCAAACCTACGTCTGATTGGTGTACCTGAAAATGATGGGGAGAATGGAACCAAGTTGGAAAACACTCTGCAAGATATTATCCAGGAGAACTTCCCCAATCTAGCAAGGCAGGCCAGCATTCAGATTCAGGAAATACAGAGAACGCCACAAAGATACTCCTCGAGAAGGGCAACTCCAAGACACATAATTGTCAGATTCACCAAAGTTGAAATGAAGGAAAAAATGTTAAGGGCAGCCAGAGAGAAAGGTCGGGTTACCCACAAAGGGAAGCCCATCAGACTAACAGCTGATCTCTCAGCAGAAACTCTACAAGCCAGAAGAGAGTGGGGGCCGATATTCAACATTCTTAAAGAAAAGAATTTTCAACCCAGAATTTGCTATCCCGCCAAACTAAGCTTCATAAGTGAAGGAGAAATAAAATACTTTACAGACAAGCAAACGCTGAGTGATTTTGTCACCACCAGGCCTGCCCTAAAAGAGCTCCTGAAGGAAGCACTAAACATGGAAAGGAACAACCGGTACCAGCCACTGCAAAAACATGCCAAATTGTAAAGACCATCGAGGCTAGGAAGAAACAATAGCAACTAACGAGCAAAATAACCAACTAACATCATAATGACAGGATCAGTTTCACATATAACAATATTAACGTTAAATGTAAATGGGCTAAATGCTCCAATCAAAAGACACAGACTGGCAAATTGGATAAGGAGTCAAGACCCATCAGTGTGCTGTATTCAGGAAACCCATCTCATGTGCAGAAACACACATAGACTCAAAATAAAGGGATGGAGGAAGATCTATCAAGCAACTGGAAAACAAAAAAAGGCAGGGGTTGCAATCCTAGTCTCTGATAAAATAGACTTTAAACCAACAGAGATCAAAAGAGACAAAGAAGGCCATTACATAATGGTAAAGGGATCAATTCAACAAGAAGAGCTAACTATCCTAAATATATATGCACCCAACACAGGAGCACCCAGATTCATAAAGCAAGTCCTCAGTGACCTACAAAGGGACTTAAACTCCCACACAATAATAATGGGAGATTTTAACACCCCACTGTCAGCATTAGACAGATCAACGAGACAGAAAGTTAACAAGGATATCCAGGAATTGAACTCAGCTCTACATAAAGTGGACCTAATAGACATCTACAGAACTCTCCACCCCAAGTCAACAGAATATACATTTTTTTCAGCACCACACCACACCTATTCCAAAATTGACCACATAGTTGGAAGTAAAGCTCTCCTCAGCAAATGTAAAACAACAGAAATTATAACAAACTGTCTCTCAGACCACAGTGCAATCAAACTAGAACTCAGGATTAAGAAACTCACTCAAAACCGCTCAACTACATGGAAACTGAACAACCTGCTCCTGAATGACTATTGGGTACATAATGAAATGAAGGCAGAAATAAAGATGTTCTTTGAAACCAACGAGAACAAAGACACAACATACCAGAATCTCTGGGACACATTCAAAGCAGTGTGTAGAGGGAAATTTATAGCACTAAATGCCCACAAGAGAAAGCAGGAAAGATCCAAAATTGACACCCTAACATCACAATTAAAAGAACTAGAAAAGCAAGAGCAAACACATTCAAAAGCTAGCAGAAGGCTAGAAATAACTAAAATCAGAGCAGAACTGAAGGAAATAGAGACACAAAAAACCCTTCAAAAAATTAATGAATCCAGGAGCTGGTTTTTTGAAAAGATCAACAAAATTGATGGACCGCTAGCAAGACTAATAAAGAAGAAAAGAGAGAAGAATCAAATAGATGCAATAAAAAACGAAAAAGGGGATATCACCACCGATCCCACAGAAATACAATCTACCATCAGAGAATACTACAAACACCTCTATGCAAATAAACTAGAAAATCTAGAAGAAATGGATAAATTCCTCGACAAATACACCCTCCCAAGACTAAACCAGGAAGAAGTTGAATCTCTGAATAGACCAATAACAGCTTCTGAAATTGTGGCAATAATCAATAGCTTACCAACCAAAAAGAGTCCAGGACCTGATGGATTCACAGCTGAATTCTACCAGAGGTACAAGGAGGAACTGGTACCATTCCTTCTGAAACTATTCCAATCGATAGAAAAAGAGGGAATCCTCCCTAACACATTTTATGAAGCCAGCATCGTCCTGATACCAAAACCTGGCAGAGACATAACCAAAAAAGAGAATTTCAGACCAATATCCTTGATGAACATTGATGCAAAAATCCTCAATAAAATACTGGCAAACCGAATCCAGCAGCACATCAAAAAGCTTATCCACCATGATCAAGTGGGCTTCATCCCTGGGATGCAAGGCTGGTTCAACACACGCAAATCAATAAATGTAATCCAGCATATAAACAGAACCAAAGACAAAAACCACATGATTATCTCAATAGATGCAGAAAAGGCCTTTGACAAAATTCAACAACCCTTCATGCTAAAAACTCTCAATAAATTAGGTATTGATGGGACATATCTCAAAATAATAAGAGCTATCTATGACAAACCCACAGCCAATATCATACTGAATGGGCAAAAACTGGAAGCATTCCCTCTGAAAACTGGCACAAGACAGGGATGCCCTCTCTCACCGCTCCTATTCAACATAGTGCTGGAAGTTCTGGCCAGAGCAATCAGGCAGGAGAAGGAAATAAAGGGTATTCAACTAGGAAAAGAGGAAGTCAAATTGTCCCTGTTTGCAGATGACATGATTGTATATCTAGAAAACCCCATTGTCTCAGCCCAAAATCTCCTTAAGCTGATTAGCAACTTCAGCAAAGTCTCAGGATACAAAATTAATGTACAAAAATCACAAGCATTCTTGTAAACCAATAACAGACAAACAGAGAGCCAAATCATGAGTGAACTCCCATTCACAATTGCTTCAAAGAGAATAAAATACCTAGGAATCCAACTTACAAGGGATGTGAAGGACCTCTTCAAGGAGAACTACAAACCACTGCTCAATGAAATAAAAGAGGATACAAACAAATGGAAGAACATTCCATGCTCATGGGTTGGAAGAATCAATATCATGAAAATGGCCATACTGCCCAAGGTAATTTATAGATTCAATGCCATCCCCATAAAGCTACCAATGACTTTCTTCACAGAATTGGAAAAAAACACTTTGAAGTTCATATGGAACCAAAAAAGAGCCCGCATCGCCAAGTCAATCCTAAGCCAAAAGAACAAAGCTGGAGGCATCACGCTACCTGACTTTAAACTATACTACAAGGCTACAGTAACCAAAACAGCATGGTACTGGTACCACAACAGAGACATAGATCAATGGAACAGAACAGAGCCCTCAGAAATGACGCCGCATAGCTACAACTATCTGATCTTTGACAAACCTGACAAAAACAAGAAATGGGGAAAGGATTCCCTATTTAATAAATGGTGCTGGGAAAACTGGCTAGCCATATGTAGAAAGCTGCAACTGGATCCCTTCCTTACACCTTATACAAAAATTAATTCAAGATGGATTAAAGACTTATATGTTAGACCTAAAACCATTAAAATCCTACAAGAAAACCTAGGCAATACCATTCAGGACATAGGCGTGGGCAAGGACTTCATGTCTAAAACACCAAAAGCAATGGCAACAAAAGCCAAAATCGACAAATGGGATCTCATTAAACTAAAGAGCTTCTGCACAGCAAAAGAAACTATCATCAGAGTGAACAGGCAACCTACAGAATGGGAGAAAATTTTTGCAACCTACTCATCTGACAAAGGGCTAATATCCAGAATCTACAATGAACTCAAACAAATTTACAAGAAAAAAACAAACAACCCCATCAAAAAGTGGGCAGAGGACATGAACAGACACTTCTCAAAAGAAGACATTTATGCAGCCAAAAAACACATGAAGAAATGTTCATCATCACTGGCCATCAGAGAAATGCAAATCAAAACCACAGTGAGATACCATCTCACACCAGTTAGAATGGCCATCATTAAAAAATCAGGAAACAACAGGTGCTGGAGAGGATGTGGAGAAATAGGAACACTTTTACACTGTTGGTGGGACTGTAAACTAGTTCAACCATTGTGGAAGTCAGTGTGGCGATTCCTCAGGGATCTCGAACTAGAAATACCATTTGATCCAGCCATCCCATTACTGGGTATATACCCAAAGGACTATAAATCATGCTGCTATAAAGACACATGCACACGTATGTTTATTGCAGCACTATTCACAATAGCAAAGAGCTGGAACCAACCCAAATGTCCAACAACGATAGACTGGATTAAGAAAATGTGGCACATATACACCATGGAATACTATGCAGCCATAAAAAATGATGAGTTCGTGTCCTTTGTAGGGACATGGATGAAAGTGGAAAACATCATTCTCAGTAAACTATCGCAAGGACAAAAAACCAAACACCGCATGTTCTCACTCATAGGTGGGAATTGAACAATGAGAACTCATGGACACAGGAAGGGGAACATCACACTCCGGGGACTGTTGTGGGGTGGGGGGAGGGGGGAGGGACAGCATTAGGAGATATACCTAATGCTAAATGACGAGTTAATGGGTGCAGCAAACCAACATGGCACATGGATACATATGTAACAAACCTGCACATTGTGCACATGTACCCTAAAACCCTAAAGTATAATAATAATAAAAAAAAAACAATACAGTATTACAGTATTTACACTATTACAATAAACAATACAGTATTTACATAAAAAAAAAAAAAAAGCCAGCCCAAAACAATGGCTTGAAACAATAGCCAGAGTTTATTCTGCTCAGGAATCTGGGGCTGACTGGGCTGCTAGGCAGCTGTTGCCTGGGGGCATCTCTAAGGTTCCAGTCCATGGAGGCTGCAGTCACACACGAGTGTCCTCACTCACGCACCCAGTGTCTGGGCTGGTAAGACTCCAGGCACTGGATGCTGGATAAGCTGGGTCTACTGGGTCTCTCTGAGGTGTCCTCACATGGCAGCTCAGGGCTGCCAGACTCCTAGCATGATGGTTAAAGGCTCCCAGAACAAGCATCCCAGGAGAACTGGCAGGACCTGTGTGGCTTTCTATAAGCAGCCTCAGAAGGCACTCGGCTCTCTCCTGCTGCAATCATTAAGGGCCATGTTTTTTTTTTTTTTTTTGAGACGGAGTCTCGCTCTGTCGCCCAGGCTGGAGTGCAGTGGCACAGTCTCGGCTCACTGCAAGCTCCGCCTCCCGGGTTGACGCCATTCTCCTGCCTCAGCCTCTCCGAGTAGCTGGGACTACAGGCGCCCGCCACCACGCCCGGCTAATTTTTTTTTTGTATTTTTAGTAGAGACGGGGTTTCACCGTGGTCTCGATCTCCTGACCTCGTGATCCGCCCGCCTCGGCCTCCCAAAGTGCTGGGATTACAAGCGTGAGCCACCGCGCCCGGCCAGGGCCATGGTTTAAGGTGAAGTTCGTGGCCTCTGCATCTTGATGGGGAGAGTGTGGAAGAATTGGTGGATATGTTTGAAAGCCACCACCAGGGCAGAAAAAAAACTACTGAGAGGCTGAACATTAGGGGATATGGGGAAATGCCCCTGCAGGTTTTGAAAGTCTTTCTCACCTGGGGTTTGCCTGACCTCCCCGCAACTCATTTCCCAGCTCTCTGCATTCTGGAAAGTCAGGCTCTTCTACCTCTGGGCCTTTGTCTCTGCCTTCCCCCATGCCAGGCAAGCCATTCCTCCCTCTGGCAAAATCATTCTTCAAGATCCAGTTTCATGGTGCTGTCTGCTAAGACAGGGCCCCCACCTCTGCCCTCTTCCTGCTGTGACCACACAGACTAGGCATGTTTTCCAGGCTCTTTCTCCAGCAGGACGGGGCACACAGGAAACCAATGACCACTCACTTCCCCAAGGTCACCTTTCCTCGGAGGCACTGGCAAGACTCACTGTGTAAGCACAGGTTGATTTCAGCTCACCTGCTATCACCCGTGCTTGTCCCTGGGGATGCCTTGGCCAAACCTGAAAGAAATGCAGGAACTAGGATGGATAGTCCTGTGCTAGTGCCTGAGACGGGCCGGGGGCCTCCTGCAGCCACTTGTCCGCACTGCTCATGTACAGATGCGTGGGTGCACCTGCTTGCTCGTATGTCCGCCTGATTTGGCTGCATGACAGCAAAGTATAAAAGATCCTTTCTGGTTTGAAACAGTGGTTCCCTGAGGTCAAGGTATCTCCCATGTGCCTGCTGGCCCCTTTCTCTCTCCTCCAGTGCTCTCTGCCGCCCCTTAGAAGGGTCCACCACATTTCCCACGAGGATCAAAGCAATTGTGTGGGAGAGAAGAGCTTGCATCTGAAGGTAGGCCTTGGAGATGGCCCCTTATTGATGGTCCTCACCCCTTCCTCATGGTCCTGTGCTAACCAGGCCACACAGACCCAGAGCCCTCACTGCACCAGGCACTGCTGCCCCAGCTCCAGGCTGCCACCCTCTGGGCTCCAGCAGCTGGGGGTGCAGAGAGCACCTGGCTCCTCAGGACACAGAGGAAGCACCTCAATGCTCCCCTGGGCAGCTCGGCCACGCAGGTCCTTTCAAGCCATCAGAGCAGGATGTCACTGTCCCCAGAGGAGACAGTGGGCAGGGCGCATCTGTCCCAGCCGCCAGCAACCTCCACCCAAAAGCACCCCATGCACTCCAGTTAGCTCTGTCTTCACACGCCCTGGCATGGGGTGCAGCACTGCTCTGAGCCCTGGGAGCCAAGGAAGACAGCCAAATCCCCTGGGGCACAAGGTCACAAGGCCCTGCAGCTCAGTCCCATTTGCCCAAGCTGTGACTTCCTACTCCTGTTCCCTGCCCTCCAGGAAAAGGCACATGTTATACTCACCCTCACCTGCACCTCCCTTCACCCCTGGGTCTGGAATTGCTGGTGGGTCCAGGGATGAGGGGTTTCCCACTGAGCAGACCTTGGGTATGGACTTGATGCTTCAAATCCTCCTTGCTCACTTCTTGGCTTAGTGCTGGGGCAAACAACCTGAAAACCGATCTGAGTCTCCAGGAGTGCTGCCCTCCCCGACTCCAACCCCAGCACAGAGGGGCCCAGTGGGTCTTATTTCCATTGGAAGTTTCACTGCCGGGTGGTTTAGAGTCCTTGTCATTCTCTTCCCTGTCCTAGCTCATGGATGTGTGTTACTGTTTCAATTTGGAGCAGGATCCTTAAAGGGGAGGGTCATGGCTCCCCAGCCTCAGGGGTGTCATCAGTAATGTTCTGGGCCAGGTGTGGTGGCTCACGCCTGTAATCCCAGCACCTTGGGAGGCTGAGGTGGGTGGATCACTTGAGGTCACGAGTTTAAGACCAGCCTGGCCAACATGGTGAAACACTGTCTTTACTAAAAACACAAAAATTATCCAGGCATGGTGGCGCAAGCCTGTAATCCCGGCTACTTGGGAGGCTGAGACAGGAGAATCACTTGAACCTGGGAGGCAGAGGTTGCAGTGAGTGGAGATCATGCCATTGCACTTCAGCCTGGGCGACAGAGTGAGACACCGTGGCAAAAGAAAAAAAAAATAGTGTTCTGAATTGTTCAAGCCCTGTCCTGGAGTCAAACTGAACCCTTCCCTCTAACTCCCCAACTAGGGCCACACTGAGGAGCAACAGCTGCCTTGAATCCTCTGCTGTTCCATTCACTAAACTAGATTAGATGGGGAGGGGGAGGGCATAGAAGGTGCTGGGGAGCTGCAGCCTTCTTGTTGTCATTCATTCACTTAATGGATCTTGTGCAGAGCACAGTTCAAGGCCGTGGGGATGAAGTAGTGACAAGACAGAGGAGGCCTCTCCCTGCCCTCCCCAGGCACCCAGTCCAGCAAGGAGCAGGGGATTTACCCAGGAGAGGGTGTCAGTGAGGACAAAACATGCACAATGACAGGATGCAGGGAGAGGGTGGAGGCGGCAAACCGTGGGTCAGGGAAGCCTCTCGTGGGAAGCAATGTTTAGCCTGGAACCTGAAGGACAAGAATGAGCCTGCTCCAGGGAGAGTGAGGGCCAGGCAGGGGACACCAGTGCAGGGCCAAGAGGTGGGAGAGGCTCAGGGGGCTCCGGGAACATCCAGACAGGTGGCAAGAGTGAAGAGAGCACAGAGAGGAAAGAGGGTAGGAGTCATGAGGGGCTGGCAGAGGGATTCCAGGGTGACCCCAGGGACCGGGCCTGTGAGTCAACAGAAAGAGGCTGGATTGATTCTAGGCACTGGGAAGCCATGGAGGGATGTAAGCAGGGCTGATTTCATGAAGCTGCCTCTGGCTGCAGTGTTGGCACCTGGCTGGGATGGGGGCGGGAGAGGCAGCAGGAAGACCAGGGAGGAGGCTGGGGCAGGAGGTGTCCAGCTGGGAGGGGACCAGGGCCTGGAGAAGGGTGTGCATGGGCACGGAGAGAAGCAGATGTGCCCAAGATCCATGTTGCCTTCGGGCTGACAGAGGTGCTGATGGAGCAGAGGTGGGGACGAGGAGGGAGGAATCCCAGATCAGAGTGCTCAGCACTGAGGGGTGCACTCTCAATCAGGGCCTGACCAGGGATGAAGGGAAGCTCTGAAGATGGGTGAAGGAGGGGTGTCAGGTCTCCGTTAGGAAACGGAGTGGAGAATGGGCTGTGACTGCACAGCTCCCTGGGAATCTTGCACGTTTCCACGCAGGCCACATAAGCAGGGCTCAACTGCAGTCCAGCCTGTGTCTCGGCTGAATGCCCTACAATTCCTCCTGCAGCCAGGGGAGCTAAGACTTGGGAGAAGCCACTGAGAGGTCTTTCTCAGCTGCAGGCTACTAAATTGTTTGGCTGTAATATGGAGATAGCTCCTGCATGGCTGAGTGACCCTCTGCTCACACTGTCATCCGATCCCTCTGAGCCAGAGTCAGACTGTGGGATGAGGGACGAGGGAGCTGACCTCCTGCCCATTTTGCTTCTGCTGTTCTTGTAAATAATAAACTGTCTAAATCCACGTGGGCTCACTGTCTCATCCCTGGCTGGTTGCATGGAAGTGCGCCAGATCCACCCGCAGCTGCAGTCATGTAGCCACCCATGTTGTCGCTTGGAAATTGCTTCACAGTTTGATAAATTCGTCCCAAACGTGGGGCCAGTAAGGGTACAATGCCTTTCTGGAGAGAAGACAGAAAAGGCCCACGTGGCCGACCAAATGAAGAGATGTGGAAGACCCCAGGATCGCCCAGGCATGCTGTCTCCCCGGGAAGGTGAGAGGAGGGGAACAGGCTAACCCTCTGTCCTACCTCCTGAGGAATGTTTGCAGGCTGAGTAGCAAGAGGAAGAATTGAAACCAGCCATCCAAATGCTGCCCCTCCTGATGTCCAGAGAGTTCTTGGGCTCAGGGAGATGTAAAAATGAAAACAAAAACCAGACAGGATGAAACAGAGGAGGAGGCTGGGTCAGGGGGCCTGGAAGGAGAGAGCAGCTCTGCACATCAGCTGATGCTGTGACTCCTGACTACAAGGTCTGCTCCCAGAGGGGAAGGGCCACAGTTAGGACAGTGGCCAGTGGGACAAGCACACACCTGGGAGCCCACCAGGCTTTGCATGCCCTGCCAGTTGGTGGCAGTAAAGCAGCATAGAATAGAAGAGGGCAGGGGCCACAGCACTAAAGAGCTGGAGAGGAAGAGGTGTGTAAGGAAACCATCTGGCAGTTGTGCAGACTGCCCTCCCCAGCCAATTAGTCCTAAAGAGCCTTGAAAATTATGAGTGTGCGTGGCAGACAATTACTCAGCCTGGAGCCGGTTGTAGCCGGATGCTGGCAGTCAGCAAAGGTGACCCCTGGTGTTCTGAGTACAGCAGTCACTTGACAGACAGGGCCCAGCATACTCCCTTGAGTGGCAATTACTGGCTTGCAGCTGGGTGTAGGTAGACACTGAGGGTAGAGCTCCCCATGCATGGTCCCTCCCAGGCAGCCCCTTATAGGCTGGGTCTGGAGGAAAGACACCAACACAGTGGACACTGCCCAGCAAATGTCTGTCATCAAATGACAGGGGGACAGCCAAGAAAGGAGGAAGCCAGGCATCAATGGAATCTCCCACCAGCCTGAAAAACTGGCCAATCACCCGCCAGGCGCAGCTACCCCAGTCCTGGGGTCTGCACCAGCACCTCAGGCTCCTTGTGAACTTCACCACAGCGCAGTCCCTGAGGAGGCCTGGGCCTGATTCACAGACAGATCAGCCAAGCTACAGGACCCACAGAAAAAACTGATGAAAGCTGCATACGAAGAAAGAAGTCTGCCCAGGGGCAGTGGTGCAGGCTGTGGTGCTTGCCCTGGAAACTGCCCCCACCTAAGTTCACAGCCAGTGGGCTGACCGTGTGGTCTGGCAACAACTGGATGTCAAGTCCCAACCCTGATTGCGACAAACATTAGGCTGCAGATTGCACAGGGCCCAAGGCCTCTGAAAACCCAGGGAAAAGGACCCCTTGGCAGTGAACATCAGTGAAACCAACAAGCTGACCAATTCTGCATAGCCCAGGTAAGCATCAGAGCCACCTGGATACACCATCACACGAGGCCTGGCCATCTGTCTGTAGCTCAGGACTGGGGCCCACGTCAAAGCCTAGTGAGGCCAGCACACAAGGCCAAGCAAGCCTGCAAGTGTACCAGCTCCACAGTCAAGGGACAAAGTGACTCCAGTGCACACAGCGACCTGTGCACTCCAGTACAGACCTGGCCAGTCCTGGAAAACAGACTCCACGGACCCCTTCCCCTTCTGCCAGGAGCACCACTGGGTGCTGACGACAGTAGATGCCTTTCTTGGGTATGACACAGCAATTCCCATCTGCAGGGAACATGGGCCGTGCTGCTTGACAAGTCCTAAATGTACTGCTGCATATCTGAACTCCTGGAGCACATCCGGTCGGACAATGGTGCCGCCCTCGTAGCCAAGAGAAGCAGCGATAGGCAGCTATCTGGGGGCTGCTGTGTGGGACATTTCATGTCCCCTACCACCCACAGACAGCAGATGCCTTAAAAGATGAACTAAAAAAAAAAAAAAAACTGAAAACATAAGTGGACTCTAACTGTGGCAATTCTCCAGGAAGGTACCACTCATTTAAATAGAATATTTAGTTATGAGGTAGGGAGGGGGAATAAGAAAAGACCCACGCTAGCTGTGAGAGACCCTGACACATAATTCACCCTCCTCACTCTTCTCTGCCCACCTCCATCCCTGCATGGAGGAACCCGGGCTACTGACCCATGGGCTGCAAGGCGGGGGTTGGTGTGGGAGATGCTAATCCGGTCACTCTTACCTCCTGGCTCTGTGTGCGAGCACTGGGCAGTTATGGATATTGAAGGTAATGATCATGATCATTATCTCAGGAGTGATCACTCCTAAGATGGTGCTGCTGGTGCAGCCCGCTCGTCTGGGACGATACATAGTAATCACCTCCAGAAGGACCCAGCTGGACACTGTGGGTTAGGAATGGTGAGGATTTCGAAAAGGGGAGCAGCTCCGCTGGAGGAGAAGGAACACCTTAGGCTCCTGGAGGCATAGAGAGGCCAGACCATTAGCGTCTTTTGGCTCTCGCCTGCAGGACACCTGGCCCACCTGTCATCTCGGAATGCTGTGGTCACCTTGTCCCAGACCATTACCACTGCCCTCAGTCTAACTCCTGGACACCCATTCTCTCAAGAGAGCCTCAACTGAGGACTGTTGACTTTGGAGGCAAGACAGCCCCCGCCAAAGCAATGAAACCTGTTTAATTTTCCAGACATTGATGAGGCCTCCCTTAGCCTCATCTTATTATTGCTGGTACCCTACTGCCAAAACAGATAAACGAATAAACAAACCAAACACTCTCTAGTGTGCTTTTCACAGATCATAGCTACTGCTCTGAATTTAATGAGCCACTGGACCTATCATCCTCCACCTGACCCTGACGACTGGACCACACCCCCTCATTTCCACCTCTTCCCAAATACTTTTGGACGTGAGGGGCCAGGCCTCAGCCA
Source organism: Hylobates moloch (assembly GCF_009828535.3). Taxonomy (NCBI): domain Eukaryota; kingdom Metazoa; phylum Chordata; class Mammalia; order Primates; family Hylobatidae; genus Hylobates; species Hylobates moloch. The sequence continues at coordinate 82,723,184 of NW_026652283.1, read as the reverse complement.
GGGGGCATATGTGAAGTTCACTTTGGGAGAAGCTTGCCTGTCTTGAAGGCAAGGAACAGGGACAGGTGGCCAAACACCTGGGCTCCAGCTCTGCACCTGGTAGTGCTGGAGTCCTGCAGTCACCCAGCTGGCACCTGGACTCTCTGGTGTGAGACCGTGTGGGTCCAGCCCAACATAGCTACTCAGCCCCCTGTTTATCGAGGACAGAGTGTGTGCTTCTGCTTGCCCGTGAGGGCCTAGGTTTCCTGGATTGTGATTCCTGGGGCTTTGGTCATGAGGAAGTTGAGATAAAGTCCATAAAGTGCTTAGCCTGCACGTGGGTCCTCTTCAACGCATCCAGAGCCCAAGCGGCATCTGTTGCCTGCCCTTCACAGCAGAGGGTGCTCCTGATGGCAGAACAGGGGTGTCAGGGCAGCTCCTTTGCTTACAGACAACAAACAGGACCCAGTTAGGAAAAGGACTTGGCCAAGGTCCCAGAGAGACCAAGACCTGGCAGCCTGGACCCCATCCCAGGTTCTCGCCCACAGCAAGAGTAAACACTAGAGTATGTGTCTGTACAACCCTTGACAAAGCCAACCAGAAAAGCCCTGACCCGATCTGAGCTTGACCTTGACCTTCACTCTCACTCCAGTCCCTAAATCCAACTTGACACTGACCCTGACTTCAACCCTAATCCCTAATTCTATCCCTCACACTGACTTTAACCCAGGCCCTCACCTTATCCTTTCCCAGGCACCCATAAGAGAGCAGCCCCTGTCCCCTGCTGGGCCCCAGTGGTCAGCCGTCCCTCTGGGAGGGTGACAGCTGAGGTCCTGGGGCCCTCCTTAGGGCCTTACTAGTGAGCATCTGCTTCACTCACACAGTGACACTAAGCACCTCTCCAGCAGCCCCTGGTCACCCCTCTGGCCTCAGCATCCCTCCAGCCTTTCCTGGAGCTGCAGCAGGCAAGGGGCATGCACGGTGAGCACCCTGATCACACACTGGCTCCAGCATCCTCGGGGGTGGTGTGAATAAACAGAGGCTTGGTCGGCACTCGGGTCCCTCGGATGCCTGCCAGCTCCCACTGTGGGGTAGCTGTTCCACACCATACTCCAGACAGGGAACAGGGCTGCCATGCAGGAGGCCCCTGGGAAGGCTCACTGACAAAGAAGTCAGCAGTCCCTTCAGAGGACTTCATGGGACCATGCTGTGCCCTGGTCCCTTTCAGGACGCCCTCTCCATCTACCACTACCTCTGGGTCACTGGTTATGGCCTGGCCACACCACTCCGTGGCCTTCCTGCAGCTGGAGCTCCACACCAAGCAGTAGGGCAGTGCCTGGAGGTGTCCTGCCACACTGGCATCATAGCTGCCTGGTGTGGGCACACAGCCCCAGGAGAGCCAGGCCTGAGCCTCTGGTGCCCTGTGTGACTATGGAGCAAGGCACAGAGGGTGTCCATCTTTTCTTCCCCTTCTCCTGAGGCATCAGCATCAACTTGCTGTCTACTCCTGGCCTGTGTTTGCCCGGGGCTCCATTTCCCTGGGGCCCATCCATCCTGGACACACCAGAGGGGTTGTTTACACAGATGCTTCTCCAGCCAGTCTGAGATGCTGACCTGCTCTGGGAGTCAGGCTCTTCAGAGTCCAACCCCTCCCATGTCAACCTGTGTTCTGTCCTCGTCCCCAACTGCTGTGGAGCACGGGCCCCTGGCAAGGCGGCCTGCACTGTGCCCGGGGAAAGGATGGGAAGCAGACACCATGGAGGATTGTTGACTCTGGAGGCAAGACAGCCCCCACCAAAGCAATGAAACATGGGCCTGGGTCTGGAAAGGGGCTGTGAAATGAGGAGGCTTCTTCCTAGGGGAACAGGGGCTTCATATGAGCTAGGCCTGCAAGGATGGATCCGCCTAGGACTCAGTGGGACTGGAGGAGGGCATTTCTGCGGGAAAAGAGATGAGTGAAAGGGGCAGGAGCAGGAGGGCAGGGCAGAACGGGGTGGCAGATGGGGTTGACTGGTGAAGGGAGTAGTGGGCCTGGGGGAAGCAGGGCTAGAGGTTGTATGATTGACTGCATGCAGGCCCGGGCAGGGCTGCAGTTGGGGGTGGGGCAGGTGTACAGGGCCAGGGCTGCCGTCTAGGATAAGCAGGTGGTCCGGCTGTGCAACCTGGACACATCTGCTCACTGAAAGGGCCTTTGGCCCCTTGGGTATCTGTTATTCTCAGCCCCACATCCTGGCCCCCGAGGGCAGGGCCAATGTGTTTGAGTCCCACTGTAGCCTGGGACTCAGCCCTTACAGGAGAGGAAACTGCCTGAGTCCGTGAATGGGCCGTGTCTCCCTGGGCCTCTCTCCACTCTGTCCCAGGTGATTGTGAAGTGCCATTTGGGATTGATTAGGAAGAATCTTACCACTTCCTCAAGATCATGGCTGAAGAGCGAATCCTCATCCTGGGAAGGAGGTGGGAACTGGAACGGTGGAGGGACGGGAGCTGGGCCCTGCCAGGCTGCTCTGAACATCAGTGAGATCACTGAGGTGCTAGGGTCCCTGCTGGCCAACCCTGCCATCCAGAGACTGGGCGCCATCGTGCTCATTGGGCAGCCAGGGGCTCCTGCAGCAGCTGGGAGAGGTCACCCCTGGAATGTGGACTGGGCGGGTCTTCTGTACATGAAGCCCTCACTGCAGTGGTCAGGCTCATCTACAGGAAGGACTCCTGCCTGCCTGCCTGCTCTGTGGGTTTTGTTGTAAGGGTCTGATATAGCCCTGTCTGCCCTTGGACTCTTCCAGGACCCTTTTAAAACACTGCAGCCCCTAAGGCTCTGTCCAGAGGCTCTTTTTCATTTATTTATTTATTTTATTTTTATTTTTATTTTTGAGGCAGGGTTTCATTTTGTCACCCAGGATTGAGTGCAGTGATGCGATCACCACTCACTGCAACCTTGACCTTCCAGGCTCACGGATCTTCCCACCTCAGCCTCCCGAGTAGCTGGGACCACAGGCACACACCAACACACCCAGCTAATTATTTTATTTTATATTTGTAGAGACAGGGTCTCGCTATGTTGCCCAGGCTGGTCTTGAACTCTCAGGTTCCAGCAGTCTTCCTGCCTCAGCCTCCCAAAGTGAGCCACTGTGCCCAGCCAGAGGCTCCAGTTCCACTGGTGTTGGGTGAGGCCTAGTGAGAGGGTGGGCAGAGGGCCTTGTTGAATCTGAACTGCAGTAAGGGCTCACAGATCTCAAAGGAGGCAGGGAAGTGTGCTGGGGTCCCGTCAGCATCGCATGAGCTCAGGGATGGCTGCATTTGGGGCCAGGGTCAGGCTGTCCTCACTTGTCAGGGGACAAGAGCTGGCTGATGCCGATTGGAAAGGATAGAATCCTAGTGAGCTGCCCCAATCCCAGTAAGCATGAGTCCCTGTGCACCCTGCATATCCTCGCTCTTCCTCAGTTCCACCCCCTTCCTGGGGGTGTCCCAGGCTCCTGGCAGAACCAGAGCCCGTGCCCTGCATTTGGGCTGGCACATTTAGTGGAACCAGCCAGAGAAATGCTGTCCCTCCTTCTTGGGGAGGTGGTGGCAAACAGAGGCACCAAGGCTCTCTCTGCCCACTGCCCACATCATCTCTGGGACTCTGCGGCTGCCCTCTGCCCCAAGTCTACTGCCAGGGACTCAGGTGTGGCTGGGCTTTCCAGAGCCTCCCTCAACCCTCCCCTCACAGGCTGAAGTCAGTACTTCATTTGGGGGAGCCACACCCAGAGCCAGGAGCCTGACTTGCTCAGGGCCTAGGGAATGGGACCAAGAGTGATCCAGCTTCTTCTCCAGAGCTGCACCCTGCACAAATCCACCCTCTCCCTACGCTTTGCCCTGGACCCTTTCAGAACACATCACACTGCCTGTCATCATGCATCTCCTGCAAGGGCAGAGGGAGACCGTGCACGTCACCCGGCACGATGTGACGGAAGATAAACTGTGTGGGGAAGAGAAACTGAGGCCCAGCAGGAATAATGCCCCAAGACCCAGTTCCTGCCTCTCTTGGTCCCACACTAGAACCACTGTTTAAATAAAGTCCTCCCCTCCCAAAGGTACTCCTGCTCCCCAACTACAGCAGGGTCCCGGGTCCCGGGTCTGAGAGTTTATTGGTCAGGGCCCAGGCAGACGTCATGTGCCCCTGCTGTCCCCACGCAGGCCCACAGAAGTCACAGGCAAATGATTTACAGGCCACTTGGGGCCTGCTGGCAGTGAGGGTTTATCCACCCTCCACCCCAGCTTGCTCCAGTGCCGCCGTTTACGTCATGGGTAAGTGGCCTGCAGTTCACGGACCTCCAGGCCCATCCTGTTGACTGCATACCCAGCGAGGCTTAGAGCCTGCCAGAGGTCAGTACAGCCCAGCAGACTAAAGTCAGTCTTCCAAAAGGACTCTGGAATTCAGCAAAATGAATGGAAGGTCCTTTACAGCGTACTCACTCCATCATTGTACAGGTGGCAGCACTGAGGCCCAGAGAGGCTCCCGAACTTGGGAGAAAGGCTCAGGCTAAGAGAAGCCAGGGGCTCCTCACCCCCAGCCTGTGAGCTGCTGCAGATTAAGGGGTCATTGGAGATGGGCTAGTGGACAAGGGAAAATCACCACATCCAGGGCCACACCCATCACCCCTCACCCTCATCCCAGTCAGGGCAGCAGCAGCATCTTCCTGTGCAAAACAAAATGCTCATCTCCTCCAAGAGCTGCTTCTGAGGGCCTGTCCCGCCCTTTGCCTTGGGTAACGAGGGACAGGCCGGTAGTGCCCTGCTCAGCTCTGCAGTCTGTCCAGGAAAGGCCAAGCTACCAGAGCTCCCTGGAGTGCCAGTGGCCAGGTAAGCGGTGCAGCCTCATGTCTTCTTTCTGGATGTGCTCGTAACAGGACTGACGGGGGAGAGGCAAGGCTGAGGCCAGTTGACCTGCCTGATCCCAACCACATGCACAGAATCCAGGGCCCAATAGCTGTGTGCACCCACCTCCCAGCCCAGAGGAGGCGTGTCTCCAACTCAGCCCTCAGCCACAATCTGCAAGGAAAATGGGGCCCTTCCTCTCCCACTGTGCTTGGGAATGCAGCCTGGAGCAATCATGGCCCCAGGGTCCCCAGGGCTGGGATGCACTGTGGGACCCCTCCCTGGCTCTTTTAATAAAAGCAGGATCAGGGACACTGTGAGGACCCTTCCCAGAGTCACATATGAGCTGTGAATTGGAGCTCCCTCCCACGATGGTGTTATGATGTCTGGGAAGGGAAAAGGGTCTGCCCCAGGGGCCACGGCATTTCCACCTCGGTCCACAGCCCCTGTCCCTCACCTCCAGGGCCGTGAGCAGGAAGTCATACAGGCCTCCTGTGTGGTTGGGGCCCATCATGTCACGGATCAGGTGGATCTCGGCTCCCAGGTGCTGAATTCTGGAGAACACCGCCCCACCAAGAGAGCAAGGGAGACAAGGAGAAGAGGGCTGTCATGGACAGGCAGCTGGGGAAGGAGCCCTGGCCTGGATGGCTGGACACCTGGGGTGCGGTCCTCACTCTGCCTCTAGCACCCCAGCACCCTGGCTGGGACCCTCCCTTTTCTGGGCCTCGGCTTCTCCATCTGTACGGAGAGAAGCTGCATCCATAAACCCTGGGGTTCAGAGGTGTCAGAAGATATCGTGGTGGGGGGTGGGACCCTGCCCCTGCCCCTGCCCCTGCCCCTGCCCTGCACCCCCAGCTCCTGTCTGCCTCACTGGGCGCGCGACACCACGTAGATGAGAAGCGGCAGCAGGTCGTCCATGGGCAGCTTGTACTCCTGGCCCAGCACCCGCGACACCGTGTCCTCAATTTCCCCGTATGTCCTCTCCAGCACCTCCAGCTTCTCCCGTGGGTCCACCGTGGTCCTGCAGCAGGGTAGCTGGCTCCAGGTCAAGGCCCTTGGTTCAGTCCCAACCAGGAGCACCCCACACTCTGCCTCCGGACCCCCAACCCACTACGGCTCATACTCACATGATCTTCTGCAGGCACTCGGTGGCTGACAGGAAACACCTGTCCCTGACCAGGGAGTACCTCTGCATGGTGGAGGGAGTGGGCTGGATGAGGCCATGACCCCCCAGCTCTGACATCCCCTCCTTCCCAGGGCCGGGCCTGAGTCCCTGGCCACCCTTCCCTTCACTGCCGGCTTTAGTGCAGCCCCACCCTGAGGGCTGAGTGACCCAGGGCAAATCACAGCTCCACTATGGGCCTCAGTCTGTGCAACCATAAAACAGGGTGAATAGTCTCCAGGAGGTTGGGAGGATCCAAATGGATAAGAAGATAATAATCCTAACAGGCACTGGCCACTGGGTGCCGCCCATTTCTGAGTGCCTATGTCGATGGTTCTCAAACCCAAGGGCTTGGTGAAACACAGGTTCCCGGGCCCACTCCCTGCATTTCTGACTCCGTAGGTCTGAGGTGGGTCCAAGAATCTGCCTTCCTAACAGGTTCCCAGATGATCCTGATGCTTCCAGCCTGGCAGGCACATTTTGAGAACAGCTGCCTCATGTGCCCACTTTACCCTCACAACAATTTCGAGGTGGTTCTGGCCAAGCACAGTGGCTCACGCCTGTAATCCCACCACTTTGGGAGGCCAAGGCAGGTGGATCACCTGAGGTCAGGAGTTTGAGACCAACCTGGCCAACATGGTGAAATCCTGTCTCTACCAAAAATATAAAAATTAGCTGGGTGTGGTGGCACGTGCCTGTAATCCCAGCTACTCAGGAGGCTGAGGCAGGAGAATCACTTCCACCCGGGAAGCGGAGGTTGCAGTGAGCCGAGATCACGCCACTGCACTCCAGACTGGGCGACAGAGCAAGACTCCATCTCAAAAGATAAATAAATAAAGGCCAGGCACGGTGGCTCATACCTGTAATCCCAGCACTTTGGGAGGCCAAGGCAGGCGGATCACTTGAGGTCAGGAGTTTGAGACCAGCCTGGCCAACATGACGAAATCCCGTCTCTACTAAAAATATAAAAATTAGCTGGGCATGGTAGTGAGCGCTTGGCAGGCACCTGTAATCCCAGCTACTCGGGAGGCTGAGGCAGGTTAATCGCTTGAACCCGGGAGGCGGAGGTTTTAGGGAGCTGAGATCGCACCACTGCACTCTAACCTGGGCGACAAAGTGAGACTTTTTCTCGAAAAATAAATAAATAAATAAAATAAGAATTTTGAGGTTGTTCTAGTGTTGGCTCCCTTTTACTGATGAGGCAACTGAGGCATGGTGCACGAGCCTCTTGCACATGGTCACACAGCCAGGTAAGAACCTGTGTTTGAGCCTGGTGGTTATAGGCCAACAGCTTACCTCCACCACACTGGGAGGTCAGAATGACGGTGTCTCCTCCCAACCCACCCTGCCCCTCCCCAGCTCCCCTGCAGCCTCCGCCCAGCAATCATGAGGCAAAGGGCTCTTCAAAGCCTGCAGGACCTCTGGGGGCCCCTGGCTTGGGGCTCTGGCCTCCCTCTCACCTGATTGCTCGTCAGCGTGAGGTCCTTGAGGGGCCACAAGTGCCTGAAATTGAAAAAGTGAAACAGGAGGCTCTGCCTCGACAAGGGGCAGAGTCTGAGGTCAGAGGGCAAATTCCCTATGCCACTGTGTCCCCCGGCAGATCTGGGTCCTGGAAAGGGGACGATCAGCCCAGGTCATGGGGAGAACAGAAGGATTCCTGGAGAAGGCAGAGCTCCAGAAGCTCCAGGGAGGTGAGGGCGGCCCAGGGGCTTGTATGAGCCAGGTCATGGTGACCAGCAGAGAGGGAGGGGTGAGGAGACTGCACTCCATCCAGGAGGCTCTGCTGAGCCAGCACAGGGCTGTGAGCAGGGGGATGCAGCCCTCACGCAGCAGAGCTGGAGGCTGGTGTGAGGAAGCAACACTGAGGCGGTGAGGGAGGCGGGGCACGCTTGGGAAGCACTGGCAGCCAGGTCTCTAGGCTGGTGGCTGGTCAGATGCAGGACACAGTCACCAAGATAGAGGAAGAAACAGGGATTTGCAGGGAGGGTGGGAAGCACCATCCCTGTGTAACAAAGGAGACCTGGATGTGGGAGCAGAGACAGTGCCCGTGCCCTCTACTGGGGACAGTGGGGTCACTTGTGGCATCAATGGATAGATGGGACACTGAAGAGAAAGGACATTTTGGAGACTGAGGGTGGAAGGGAGGCCCTGGGGTGTGGTAAACACCTCCCGACGTGCACCCAGAGCAGTCCTCATTTTCCCCTGAGGGACCTCCTCTCCCCTACTCTCAGCCCAAGTGCTCAGAGCAGGTGATCTTGCCCCAGCCTCAGCAGTGGATATTCAGGCAGGCCTGGTCAATCACGGCAGGCATTCAAGGGTGGGCTCAAGACCCAAGCCGAGCCAGTGAGGGACTTCAGGGGCTCTGAGGGAGCTGTTGGAAGGCAATGCCAGCTCCTGTGGGGACTCTGGGAGTGGAGCTGGGAGGGTATGAACCTTGAGTGGTTGGTGCTTATGGTGTTTGTCACCACAAGGTGGAGCCTGAGAAAGACCAACAGAGAGAAATGGAAGGTGCTTCCCTCTGTCATTCAGTTGAACACCTAGATCCAGCCACACCTGAATGCATAAGCTTAGAACTTGGTGGATACGTGAACCTATCAACCCCAGCCCCACCTTTTGGCTGAAGACAGTCTGAGTCGAGTTGGAGTCCTGGCTAACACGGCAAGGGGGAAGGGAGGGCTTACTTCTGCACATCCAGGAACTCGAGCAGTTGGGTATCGGGAAAGAGGCTCAAGTTGGCGATGCCCTGGCTGTAGAAGCTGTCCTCCCGCTCATGAAGCAGCAGGTAGAGCGTGAAGAGCTCTGAGTAGAAGCTGGGCAGCATGAGGGGCAGCACCAATCCATGCACCTGGAGGTCCCTGATGGGGAGACCGGAACAGGTTGGGATGAGCAAGGTGGGGTCTGGGATTACTACTTGGAGTCTCCTCTCAAAGAGCTCCTAGTTCCACAACAAACAGTGTCCCGGCCTACAGCCTCCTCCTCCCAGAAAACCTTTTCCAAGCCTGTTCTCAGTCATCATTTGCCCAATTCAATTCATAACTTCATTCCCTCCTTTGACTTTGACAACCAAGATGGCAGGTGGGGCAGGAGTTGGATCCCCATTTGACTGAAAGCAAAACCAGGGCCCCAGATGGACCAGCAACTTGCAGCCAAGCTCTCAGCAGCCATTACAGGCTGATTCAGTTCCACCTCCTGGTTTGCTGTGCTAGGACTCTGGGCGGGGAGTTCTCCCTAATGTCTAACCCCATTTCCCTTGCCTCCTGCAATGCGGTGACAGGAAGGCCTCTCTGATCAGGAACACTTTCAGGTCTGGAATCTAAAGGCAAATTGTAAGGTTTGCTCCAGAGACTGGGGGAGACAGATTTCATGACCCACCTAACTCCTGTATAACCTCAGGCTCATCCCTACCAGCCCTCGGTTTCCCCATCTGTGTGCAGGAAGAGGAGGGTGCCTCGGGGAGCTACTCACCTTCTGCATGCGAAAGATCAGATTGGGATCATACATTTAGAACAAAAATGCATTCAATGCATTGTAGCAGTGCCCCCTCCCTGGTTCCTCACAGAACAGAGGTCATGGGTCATTCTAATCCACAAACGATCAATGCACAATGCTTGGTCAATAGAGTGAATGCCCAGCACTTCCCCAGAAGCACCTCTTTCCCCAAGGGAGGTCCTAGGAGCAGACGCATGAGGCCTCCCTGGACTCGGAGGCCCCAAGGAGACCTGCGCCAGTCACCTTGTCTCTGTGTCTTCATCCTCCTCCAGGACCTGGCCCTTGCGCTCTAAGGCAACTCGCAGCAGGCCCCTGTGAGTCAATGAGAGAGAAATGGTGTGGCTGCCACTTCCCACAGAACTGGAGCTCCACCACCAGTCAACAAAGGCAAGAGCAGGTGGCCTCTCAGAACTGTAGACATGGCCTGCAGGGTTCATCCTCTCAAACTACAGAAGTTAGAAGGTTGGAGCTCCAGGATGTTAGCCTGAGAATCCAGCAGCAGAAGGAACTATAGCATCTAAGGCTTCTATTTGCAGTGTTTCATGGGGTCACAGCCCAGCCTGGGACTGCAGGTGTGTTCCGAGTCCAGGGCCAAGCTCAGCCTACAGTGGGGTGAGAGTGCCCCTGGGGTCAGAGTCAGCCCAGGGCCTGGTTGGGTCTTGCACTCTAGCTGAGGGCTGCAGCTGGGCCTTTGCTCTCACCTCCCCACCCTCTAACCCTTTTGCTCAGCAGCTGCACACTGACCAAGCCTCTGGTTCGTTGCTGAATCAGACACTTGGCATTCCTCCCAAATGCAAGGCAGAACTGATGCCTGGAAAGGGCACACTAGTGTCACAGGGCAGTAGCTGTCCCGCTTGCCACCGAGCTCACCTGTAGGCAGCCCAGAGTTCCTGGGCATGCTGCTTCACCTCCTCCTGGGCCAGCTCCTGCAGGTGCTTGTTGGCCCCGACACCTGCGTAGGTAGCCTGGAAGGTCAGCATCAGTGTCCGGAGCAGCTTTCCCAGGGGGTGCAGTGAGTTGCTCAGAGCCTGGGCCAGTGCGTAGGCAACAGAGAGAGACTAACCACCGGAGTCTGGAGCACAGCATGCCCACACCAGCCTCCCAACACGTCTCCCATCTCATACACGGGAACACTGAGGTCCTCCGAGGACAAGGGACCCACAGGCCTGTCCCCTTCAGTCAGCACCCTGCTATGAAAAATGGGAGCCCTTCCCCACCAGGGATAGTGAGAATGTCACCCCCTTGGCCACTCCGGCAGGGCTCTCACCTTCCTGAGGTACAGCTGCAGAGCCTTGGGCTCCCGGTGCTGCAGCAGCTCCTCCAGGATGTCTTCTATACTGCCCACACTGTCCTCAGGGTGGGTCCTGGGCACCACGCACAGCGTCCCTCACCCACACCTGGGCCCAGCCCCCTCCCCCTAGGAAGCCCTCCCCGGCCCACCCTGACCTGTGCATGCGCACACAGCCGGCCTCACCTCTCACAGCACAGGTAATCCTGAGACCTACGCAGCTCCCTGGAGCTCTGCACGTCGAAGCCCAGCAGGGCCTCCTGCAGGTCCCTGGGGCAGCCAGCACACACAAAGTCCCGGAAGGGGCTGTAGACTCCCTGCCAGCGGCTTTCCACGGGGAAGGCACCCACACCCAGCTGCCTGCGATGGGGATGGAGGGTGGGTGATGGGGCAGGGAGAGATGGAGCTGAGGTAGGCAGGACCCTGCCCAGGCCCTTGGAGGGGTGGGGGTACCAGCCTGGCCCAGGATCAAGCCCCAAGAAGGATGGATGGATTGAACCATGCAGAGGGGGCTGACCTCCACGGCTCCAGGAGGAAGAGCAGCAGAGAAAGGGACAGAGAATCTACCCTGCGATGAGAAGACAGACAGAAGCATATGGAATCCTGGAAAGGTGGAGACAGAAAGGTGGGCAGATCTGGAGGCCAAGCCAGAGAGTGGGTCTTGGCCCAAGAGAGACCAGTGCCCAAAGTCTGGGATTCCCCTCCAAGACATACCCCTCTGCCCTCCCTTACAGCTGGTTCCTTCCTGCAGTTGATCCCACCTTGGCCAACAGGCTGGGGGCCTGGCTGCGCGTGTCTAACGGAGCCCTGCACTCCAGTGTCATGCTCGTAGGCTACACGCAGCCCACACCCACATCCAGGCTGGGGCCCGCCCCTAGGGATTGCTGTCCACTCCCAGCTCCTGCTGTCAGGGAGAAGCAGCATGCAGAGACAGCAGGCCAAGTAGTCAACTGTACTCCCTCCCTACATCTGAAATGCTGCCTGGGACCACTTCCCATTAGAACTGCCACCCACACAGATTCCTTCCTCTGTGCAATACTGAGTCTTCCTCAACAGACGCAACAAGAGCAACTGTTTTCCAAGGAGGAACTCTGTCCCTACAGGAAAAGAAGTCTATCCTCCCCTGAAATACTCCTTGATAATGACTGTGATTCCACTTAGCCAGTTTCCTTCTTTACCTTGACTGCCAGGAAACTCAGAGCCAGGCTTAACGATCAGTTGTAAATGCTGTAGGACATGTCTGCCTATCCCTTTGTTTTAAGGTTAACACATGCTCTTATTTTCTATTTTTTTTTTTTTCCTGTATGTTTGGTTTGTAAACCGTATTGTATCCTTTCGAGACAAAAAAAAAAAGCAGGACCTAAGCAAAGCCTACAAATAATATTTCTCTCCAGTTTTGTGGTGTACCTCATTATATCCACACAGCCCCTGATTCTAAGAGTCTCTGACTGGAGTTGTACACCCTGGACTCTCTGAACTCTCTAGAGTGCTAAGAGGTGGGTGCAAAAGGGCCCCTCTGATGAGACCTGAGTCCTTGGGGTGGAAACACAGACACATCTCCAGATAGGCCCAGAGCCAGAGGGGCCAGGCACTCACCTCTTGCGGGTGCTGCTCGGGTCTGGTGGGAGGGCAGCCGTGTCCAGCACACCCTGTGTGTGCAGTCCTCTCCCTGCCCCACTGCCAAACGAGCCCTCCAGGGTGAAGCCATTGGGGAAGGTGACCTTGCCCTGGGAGCCAGGAGAAGGAGCAGGGATGTCTGTCTGCCCAGTTACCCTTCCAGCCAATCGTGACAGGCCACATGCCTGTCCATCAGTGTCAGAGAGGCTAAGTACTGATGAGTGAGCTTCCTGCCATCTATTCAAGCTGCTCCATGCTGAGGGGTTCATAATCCTCTACGCCTGCCAGAGCCCCCCACCAACAGCTGTGCCCACGTCTCAGGGGCTCGCTCGCCTCTGAGGTAGGAAGAGGAGCGAGATGGAGAAGGGACTCACAGGCAAGAGTGGGGAGACCACCACTGAGGGGCTGGGGTGGGGGTAAGCCCAGGGACAGACAATGCCGGAGGAGGGCGGTGTCTTGCCACATGCGGCTGTCCCATTCATAGCAACCCGGTCTCCACCCCTTTGCTCCAGTCATTATGAAACCAAAACAGCCCCTATATTTCCAAAGGCCCCAGCGGGGACACATTGCCTTTTCCTGGGTTAGCTCAGGGAGGCACACACTGAAGGCCAGTGCCTCCAGGGACAGCCGCTTGAGGCACTGGTACTGGTGGAGGGCGTGTATTCTGAACTAGGAGGGTACGGAGGGACACAGCCAAGAGACCACCGGTACCCTCTGGATAGCAGGCAAGGCCACTGGTCCCCTCTCACCTCACTCCAGAATCAATCGCAACTCTGTGGCAGGGTGGAGTCGCTGTGCCCACTCCTTGGCTCCAAGGGAGGTGGGACAGGCCCTCCCCTACCTGCCCCCAGTCCTGAGTCTAAGTGGGGAGATTACAGACACCAACCAAGGCCTTGGCAGGGTGTGGAGGGGGCCTCGGTGGTCCTCACCTTCCCCATGAGGGTCAGGTCCCTGGTGAAGGTGCCCTCATACAGGGAGTCGTCTTCAGAGAGGAGGATGCCTGGGCCCTTGGGGAGAGGAAGCCAGGGAGGGTAGAAAGGGCGGGTGAGGAAGGGCCAGGAAACTCGGGGTGGAGAGAGATGGCCAAAGAAGGGAGGTGTGCCCTGACACATGGGGAGAGGGGCCCTGAGCCTCGTCACACCCCACAGGACTGTACCTAATTGGAACTCTAGCCTTTGGCCTGCTGAGCACCTGCCCCAAGGACCCCATCCCTGGATTTCCCCAAATGACACCCTCTCCCCTGGCTCGTCACCCCAGTGGCTTCTTCAGGAAGCCCTTGGGAGCTCAAGAATTGTGGGGCTTTCCCTGAAACATCCCTGCTTCCCTGCTTGTCACTGGCCCTGGGAACGGCAGAGCTGACCAGGTTCCCTTGCCCCATGGGCTGCTAGGAAGCTCAGAGCTGAAAGGGATACAATTAGTGTTCAACTTATTTCCACATCTATTTTGTGTACTTATTCTTCCCCTTGTCTTCCTCTTTCCTCGAAGGCCTCCTTCAATCCTTTCGAGAATGAAGTAGAGAATAAACAAACCAACAGACCATAATAACAAGAACAGCCATCAGGCCAGAGCCCCACATTCCCCAGGCACCTGGAAGGGTATGGGTGAGGCAAACGTGGGAGTCCCAGGCTCGCTGGCCAGGCTCAGCAGACCAGGGTGTGTCAGCTCTGCCACTCAGTGAAGGTGACATGGAGCAGGTCCTCTGATCCCTCTGAACCTCTCATTTGTCATTCACTAGGGACACACTGGGGATAATAATGACATCAACCTGCAGGGCTCTTGGGAGGATCCCACAAGATCAGGGTGGGAGCTTAGCCCAGAGCCAGGTGTCAAGTTAGGACTCTATGAATGGCAGCCAATGCATCATCATGAGTAAGTGCTCCATTCTTGCTAGTTTATTGAGTCTATGGTAAGTATTCTTAACCTGAGTTGCTGATGGGGAAACCAAGGTCAGGCAGAGCAGGGATTGGCCAGGGCCAAGGGAGATGGGTGGTAGAGCTGGCTTCCTGCCCAGGTTCTGGCTTCCTCCAGCACCCAGGAACACAGCCGCCTTTCCCATCCCTCCCTGAAAGGCCTCAGCTCAGCCTCAGGGCCCCCAGCGGGAGTGGGGTGCAAAGAGAGGGATAGCCCAGGACACACTCCACTCACCACCGTCTTGTCCGCCTGGAAGGTGCCCTGGTAGCAGACGCCTGCCTGGGTGACCATGACCCCTGGGCCGTGGCGCTGACCAGCCTGCCACATGCCAATGTAGCGCTCGCCTCTGGAGGGAGAGGAATGTGGCCAGAGTTGGATCAGACTCATTCCCATGTACCTCCTGGGCACTCTGCTGGCACGGGGCGGCAGGGAGTGCAGATAAGGGGCAGTGACATCACCTGAATCCACTCAACGGACACAGTGCCAGAGAGGTCAGGACCCCCAAGAGGAACAGAGAGTGGAGAAGGGAGGGAGGCAGCCTGGGAAGGGCATCTGGGAGGCTCCTCTGTGGAGGTGGCAGGAAGGACAGGTGGAATAGGAGTGGGTGCAAAGCCATTCAGGTAGGAGCATGTGATGGATACGTGGGGACTTCAGTGGTCCAGAAAGGCTGGAGGGGTGCACAGGAGACACAGCTGGGGTGAGGTCAGAGAAGCAGGCGAGGCCGTGATTGCCAGGCCAAGGATCCAGGGCTTTATCACACAGCCCAGAGAGCCAGCAAGGGCTTCAGTTTTTAGACGTGATAGCGCAGGGGGTCAGAAATGCCTCTCCAGCACCATGAGGAGGGGTGAGGGGCGGGGGTGACCCTGCAGTCAGCGTGACCAGGATTCCCTCAGCCTGAGCCTCCGCGGCAACCGAGGGACTGGAGGGGAAGTGAGGGGCTTAAGAGAGACACACTGGGGGACAAACAGGAGCCTGTGTCCTGCAACAATCTGGTCTGTGAGGGCCCTGTCCACCCCTCCGTCCTGGGAGTGGTGGCTGCAGGGCGCTCACCTGTCACCATCCTCCTCAATGCCATAGCCGCTCCTCTGGCCCCTCTCCCAGTGGCCTGTGTACCTAAAGGGCTGGGGGGCCTGCGGACCACTCTCAAGGACCCCAAATCCGTGCCGCAGGCCCTCCTGGAAGTAGCCCTTGTACACCTCGTCGGTGCTGTACCTGGGGAGGGCCATCAACAATGAACTCTGCCTCATGGAGCTCCGCCCAGAGGATGGGCCCAGCCCACGAGCCTCCCAGCCAGGGTCACTTACTCACAGATGCCGTAGCCACACATGCTGCCTTCTCGCCAGTGGCACTTGTAACAGTCGAACTTGTCCTCAGAGGCCTGGGGCAGCAGGCGGATGCCGAAGCTGAGGGCAAGGTTGCGGGGATGGGGATCAGCCCTGACCTGAGACGTCCATCACACCTACTCCATGCCACCCAGGAGTATCCCTGCCCGCAAGGAGCCTTCCGGACAACAGGGAGATTCTCAGAGGCCCTCAGCCTTCCTATTCTTCAATGGGCCCCTCTCAGGACCCCTCCCTCCAGCCTGGCCCCCGTGCAACCTGGAGCACCTTTTGGCCTGTACCACTCCCTCCGTGACCTCGAGCTGAGACGGGCCCCCTATTCAGGCCCCCGGTTCCCCTTTGGTACAGTGCAGGGGGCTGGACCAAATCGTCTCTAAGTTCCTGCTTGAGGTTTGGGAATTCAGGATGGGGCCGGGCTGGCGACCACAGCAGGGGAGGAAAGCACTCCTCGCCCATCACACACCTCCCAGCAGCAGCCCCAGCCAGCCTTACCCATGCTCCAGGCCCTGGCAGAAATTCCCCACGTGATTCCGCCCATCCGGCCACTTCAGGGTTCCCCTGGAACACAGTGGAGGTTCACGAGCCTCAGGCCCACCCACCCCTCAGCAACCTCAGCCACCTACTTTCTCAGACGCCCTCCCTTCCTCTTCCCCTGGACTGGGCTCCCTGCACCCACCCAGCCCTCTTGTCTGAGCTCCAAACATCCCCTGCAGAAAGCCCCTTTAGCCCTTTTCTACTCCTGACCGAACTGTACCAGCAGCCTCATGGGGCACACTCACCACATCCCATAGGGAAAGCCCTGGAGACATCTAGGTTCCCTTTTACCCTTGACCAACAGGAAGCTCAGAGCTAAGCATCAAGCTCAAGTTTAATGCTAGTCAGTGGGGTTTCTACCATCCTCCTCCCCACTTCTGTGTTTTTTCTGTCCTTTTGTTCATAAGTCTTCTCGAGCCCTTTCTGAAAGGAGGCAGGGTATTAGAAACTAGCGGAGGTGCTTGAGAGTGTAGCCTTGTGAGTCCCTTCCGCTCTCTGGGTCTGTTTTCCCAGCGGTGGCATGGGGTGGGGCCACATGGTCTATAAAGGCTTGCCCATCTGTGGGGTCACACAGACCTGTGATTGAAGCCGGCTCACCCTATCACTTGCCCTGAGACCTCGGGCAGGTCATGCCCATCATTAGGCCTCAGTGTCTGTACCTATGAAATGGGTAAATGCACTCCATACAGAGCGTCTTTATGAGGACCAACGGAGATAGAATGTGTGCAAGCCATTTCACCACCGCCAGACAAAAAGGTACAGATGCGAGAATTATTCTCCCACCCTCCTAAGAATGGAATGGCACCTGCAGGCTCTAAGGCCAGCGCGTGGTTGCTGCCCCTTGTCCTCTAGTGTCACCATCAAGACTTTATTTGGCACAGACTGTCTCTGGGCCAGGCCCAGTCCAAGAGGACTTAAGAGGGACTCTGAGAATTGACTGTCCACAGAGAGTAACCGCTCCTGGTACATGTCCTGGGACAATTAGGTTTGTGTGCTGCTCTCTGCCCCCCAAGGAGTCCCACCTTGCCACCCAGAGCTCCAGCCACTCACTTGCCGTGGGGCCGGCCCCTGCACCACTCGCCCTCGTAGGTGGCCTGGCAGAGCCGGCCCTCTGCCTGGAAGGTATACTCTGCGCAGCGGCAGGCGGGAGGCTGGGAGGGCTCCAGGCCAGCCCCCAGCACGGAGAAGTCCTTCTTCCCACACAGGGCCTGGCAAACAGCCTGGGTCACCTTCCACTGCCAGACTGCCTGGTGGGAGGGGGAACATGGGGAAGGGGATCACTGCTGCTGGAGGCTTTCCCTCCAAGAAGGCTTCTGGGGCAGCTCCAGGTACCACCCCTTCCACCCTCCACCCCCTACTCCGTTTTGTCACCCGGGGGACCCTTCAACTGCTTCTTGCTACTCTCTGGGGCCCTCCACCCAACCTGAGATCCTCCTCTGCAGTTTCAGGGCCTGCCCAGAGGGGCCAAACAAGACCTCAGGGCAGGGATCAACACAGGACCCAATTCTGTCTTTAGAAAGTAAAACACCCTGTTCTTTTTGGCATTCTAATGCCTGACCCCGATTTACTCTGACCAGGTCCCCAGAGGCCTGCCAGACACTCGCCGGCACTCCTGTGGAGCCCTGCAGGGTTGCATACTTCTGCCCTCTTCCTACCCTGTCCTCTGACCCCGCTCCCGCAGTTCACAGCTCGCCCACACTCACCTGGCCCTGGGAGTCCTTGGCACAAAAGGAGAACTCTTCTTCAGGCGTGAGGAGGTGAAACATGCACCTAGACAGACGGAGGTGACGAGTAGGCCCCAGCTCTGTCCAGGAGGGTGGAGGGGCCCAAGCCAGAGTCCCAGGGTGTGGGCAGGTGTCATGGGGGTAAAGGGAAGAAGGCCTGGGCTGTCAGCCGAGGGGGTTGCTCACCCATCCTGCCCAGGATCCACCCACACCAGCTTCAGATCAAAGGTGTGGACGTTGTGGCCCTGGAAGAGGATGGACACAGGCGTCATCCAGAGCCCAGGCGAGATGCTCACCTACCCTCTGGCCCAGGCTTGCCCTGAGCTCAACCTTGCGTGGCCACCGAGGCTATTCTGCCCAGCATGTCCAGGACGGAGTCCTCCTCCCCTCTGGCTTGCTCCCCACCTCAGGGACAGCTCCTCCATGTCCTGTCTACCCCAGGGCTTGGCCAGGAACTCAGAACCAGCCTCTAGCCCGCTGTGGCCACCAGAGTGGTCTGGAAATGAAGGTGGGACCTGGTCAACCCCTGCTGGAAACCTCTCTATGGCTCCTACTGCCTGGAGGTTGGGACACTGCTGAGCCTAACATTTAAGACCTCACAGACCACTACGCCATGACGGCCACTCCACAATCGCACCTTCATGAGCTTGCCCCAACCTCTCCTCACTGTGAACCTTTGCTCGTGCTATTCCTTCTACCTGGAATGCCATCCTGCTCTGAGAGCCAGAAATAAAGCCCCTTCCTATGGGAAGATTTTGTGTAGCAACTTCCTGCCCAGCCCAGTCAGGCCAATCACTGCTCCATACCAGAACGGGGAGGAGGTGGGAGACCCAGGCCTGAGGGGTGAGGAGGGGCTTGCCAGCCACAGGCCATGGACAAGAGATGGCCCACGGGACACAACAGCATGTGCAAAGGTCCAGCGGTGGGAGAGGGTTAGCACAGAGAAGGGACAGTAGCTCATCAGTGTACCTGGAGTGGAGTGTGAAGTTGGGAGTGGAGGGGAATTCAAACTAAATCAGAACCAATCCCAAAATCAGGCTTCAGGGGACACAGGTCTAGGCTGGGCAGCAGCTTCCTGCCGGGCCCCTGCCACCTGTCTGCAAGGGGGCTCCAGGCCAACCTTCTAAGGGGTAGAGAAGACAGTGCTGTGGACCTCACCAGGACAACGTGATTTCAGGGGGGAAGGACCACAGTTGGTGACTGGCCATGTAACAACTCCCAGCCTCAGGCCTGGCTCCCTTCTGACTTCCACAGTGCTGAAAGCCCAGGCACGGCTCCTGTGGGGTACTTTTCTCTAGAAGCCTTCTCATCCAGTCCTCCTTAGTCACCCCTCAGTCACCCATAACTTTCTGTCTGGGGTTCCTCTCTCATTTGAGTACAATGGGAACTAAGAGTTGTCTGGTGTTTACTGTAGAACAAACTCACTCACAATGACCCCCACATTCCAGATGGGAAAACGAAGGTGAAGACATGTAACCAAGGACAGCAGCTGGGAAGGGCTGAAGCCGGGACAAGCCTTGGACAGCCTTTCCCCTCAGCCCATGCTCCTCTGGCGACAGCTCCAGTGGACCGCCCCTCCCCAACACAATGCCTTTCTGTCCATGACCATCCCTCCAAGCCCACTTTCTCAGTCCCAGCAGCATGCCCCTTTACTGCTCCTTTTCCAACCAGACCCCAGAACCCTGCTGTGGCCCCAAGACCTCGGGTCAGCCCCACCCCAACCTGCAGCAGGACGAGGGCATCATCAAAGAGTAGCACACGCTCAGCCCGAAGCGGTGCGACTGTCACGGGTACGTCCTGGCTGTCCTGAAGGAGTCTGTGAGCAGGGGTGCAGAGCACATCCTGGTAGGGCAAAGAGCACAGTACAAGGCTTAGGCACCTCTGTCCTGCAAGCTGCCAGCCACTCTGCCACCTCCCCCTGTACCCCAGACACCTCCCAGAGGCCCCCTCCAGAGACCTGGAGTGGCCCCTGGGTCAGTGATGGGCAGAAATGCACTGATATACATTTCTGGCTCTCTTGAAGCTTCAGTGTCTCCTCCCACACCTCTGTGCCATGGCCCCAGCTATGCCCCTATCAGTCCTCTCCCAGTACTCGGCCACCCCTGCCTCCCTTCCGCAATTCTCGTTCCTCTACCTAGTCTCCTAATTCTCCACACCAGGTCCAAACCTCAGGGCACAGGGGACTCTCCTCCCTGCAGGGGCAGTCCATGCCATGGGGGGCAGTGACGCAAGGGTGTGATCAGCGACATCCCCAGGGGAGAGCACCAGTTCTGCTGATTGCCTCTTCCCTAGGCCAGGTCGGGGCCTGGCCCAGGACGTGCTCAGCAGACAGATAAGAATGGCTGGACAGAGGGACCTCACGGCCACCTGCTTCGGCCATCACTCCCCCTTCCATATAAGGAAACTGAGGCCTGGAGAATACAGCAAGCAGCTCAAGCCCCCCAACAGCTCCATGCCCAACATGGAACCCCCTCCCTAACTGCCCCTCAGGCCCCCAACTCACCCTCGGCCGGCCTCTCAAGGTGTGCCAGAGAGCCTGTGTGGCCGCGGCCTGGTCCAACGCCTGCTTCATGAAGGACTGCAGGTTCCCAAAGAGGGTGACTGCGTTCACCACCAGCTCCCGGGTTGGGTGACGCTGAAGGGGGACAGGGCAGCCAGTGAGAGGAGAGCTTATTGGAATCTTCCCTAGCCCAGTCCTGGTCCCGGCTGGTGGGGAGGCCTGAATCTAGGCCAGACTTTGCCCTTTTCTCTCTGACAGCTCCTCTTCTGCTGGTGGGGCAGGAGGTGGAATATGAAGGTGCTTCCCCAGCTTGTCCCTGGGCCCACGTGTCCTCAGTCCCAGGACGTGACTCTACCCCTGCTCTCTGGGTCTCTGCTGGCTCTACCAGGGCAGGGCCACGTGCCTCAGACACCACAGGGAAGGGCAGTGCTGTCACCCGCTAAGATTCCCTAGGACAGAACCGTGTCTTCAGACCCCCTCCTCAGGGCTGGACCATGTCCCCCATGTCCCTTGGAAACCCCAGAACAGGCCTGTGACTCCCTCAACCCTCTCCCACCCCTCGGCATGGCTGAGTCCTTCTTGTACTAGGGTTCCTGAGTATAGGCTGAGCCCCCTGAGTCTGGGCCCTATCCCTCCCTTCCCTCGGCTTCCCCACATGCTGCTGCCCCTGGTACCCACCTCCCCAATGGTGTCCCCGAGGCTCAGCAGGAGGAGCACGTACTGTTGCACGTGATGGGCGAGTGGCTGGTGGAGGGCCTGGCCCAGCGATGCGCCCACCGAGCCCTCTGAGCTCACACCTGACAGCAGCTGCCTCAGCGCCTTCCGCTGGCCCCGCCAGTATTCTCTGCGTGTAGAGAGGGCCACATACCACCTTCACCCCTTTCTCCATTCCTGCACGCACACCGCCACCTCCCTGCCCCAGCTAATCCCCCCAGATCCCAGGGCCAGCCCCAGGCCGAAAACCTCTACCCTATCAGATCAACACAGTACCTGAGTTACCCTCACAGGTTTAGGAGCAATATCTCAGAGTGTGAAGGGACTGCTGATCACAACCATCCACCCTGAAGGGATTCCCCACCTTCCCTGCCCCAAGGCCAGCCCAGCTAGAGTGGGTCTGGATTCTGTTCCTGGCCTCACTGGGCCTTCCCTCTTTCTCTTCCAGTGTGGATCAGTGCAGACTTGTAGAGCCAGGGGTCCTCCAGGATGAGTTGTGGGCTGTGACACCCGCTGCTCCGGGGAGGGGCCTTCCCCAACCCCACCCTCACTCAGGCACTCCCACCCTGTCAGGGGCCAGTGCACCAGCCCTGTGCTCACCTTCTCCTCTTTGCTGCCTTCTGGAAGGCCTGCACCACCATGCAGCTTGTGTAGGACTCGATGTACCTGCAGGCAGCACAGGGGACACCCTGCAAACCCAGTCCTCAGCCCCAGACCTAAGCCCCTGGTCCCTGGGATCCCCAGATCCCACCCACTAATCAGCTGCAGCCCTGAGGGCCCAGACAGTGGCCTGGCTCTGGGCACTGGAGACCTCAACTCCTGGGCCAACAAGACAATTCTGACATACAGTCTCTTTTCCCTGGGAGGCCCCAAGCCTCAGGGCTGGAGTGTCTGAGCCTGCTGTCAGGCGAACACCCAAGCCCAGGTGACGCTGACCCCAGGTGAGCACCAACCATGGACCGAGCCCAAACCTTTGCCTGAAACCTGACCCATGTGAGCCCCAACCCCACGTGAACCTTAATGCCAGGTGTCACTCTGGCACCAGGGCTGAGCCCCAGCCCCACCTCCCGTGGTCTTACTCTATGTGGGCCTGCAGTACACGCTCAGCACCTCTCAGCAGCAGCAGGGACTCCAGACCGGTGGAGTCCGGGTGACGCAGCCTCTCCTGCAGTGAGTGCAGACTTTCCTCTGTCACCTCCCAGAGTTGCTGGGAGCTCTTGTGCAGCTGTTGCAAGAGCCGCAGGCACTCTCTGCCCCGGGGATCCGAGGGCTCTGGGGCTGGGGCAGGAACACAGTCACATTGTGAGTGGAGGACGTGGGCTCTATCTCCCAGGGAACATGCAGAGGCCCCAGGTGTTCACACCAGGGCCACCAGCACCGGCCAGCCCTGGAGCTGCGGCAGGGTCTGCATCCCTGGGATCCGCAGGACAGAACTGGTGAACCCTGGAGCTGGGCGGGGGAAGGGCAGGCTGGAGCAGCGGGCAGCATCCTCGAGGAGGAAATAGGAGTACACACCCACCTCCTCACTAAACAGGGACAACCCTGACAGCCTCAGGGAACTAAGTACATACACGAATTTCCCCCTGGCTCTGGGCTTCCTCATCCTGGACTCCTCAGATCCAGAATGTGGAGTCCACAGGGTCACACAGTCCTCTGCCATTTCACAGATGCACAGAGGCACCTGTCCAAGGCCTCACAAGTGAGACTTAAACTGGAAGTAAAACCTAGGCATCCTGTTCCAGTCAGTCTTGCTCCCCTCCCGGCACCATTAGGTGTCCTAGGTGGGAGCAAGATGAAAATTCAAGCAAAGGGCAGTCTCCAGTCTTTCACCCTGGGAAAGGAGGAATTCCATCTCTTTGCACAGCCTGGTCTGGGCTACAGGTAGGTTCATGGCCTGACCCCTCAGGGTTCCTTTAAGAAAGGAGCAGTCAGTCCTGGCGCAGTGGCTCATGCCTATAATCCCAGCACTTTGAGAGGCCAAGGCGGGCGGATCACTTGAGGTCAGGACCCTGAGACCAGCCTGGCCAACATGGTGAAACCCCTATCTCTACTAAAAATATGAAAATTAGCCAGGCGTGGTGGCAGGCACCTGTAATCCCAGCTACTCAGAAGGCTGAGGCACAAGAATCACTTGAACCTGAGAGGCGGAGGTTGCAGTGAGCCAAGATCGCACCACCTGCATCAGAAGATGCTGATACCAGGTGTCACCACTCCTATTTGAGGTTGAGAAAGCTGTGGCTCAGCGAGTCCAACAAGATAGGACTCCTGTCCCTGGGATCATTCCTCGGTACCCTTCCCTCCCCACTAAAAAGCCTAGACTCACCGGCTGGGAGCAGGGGCTGGAGGACAAGGCTGTTGACACGGGCTAGGGTGGCTGAGAAGACCTCCTCCAGCCGCAGCAGAGCTGCCTCCTCAGGGTTGCACATGGCCGGGTGCCGGACTCAGGGCCTCCTAGGAAGGCACAGGTTACAGCTAGATAGCACAGGCAGGAGTAAGGCCAGTCCCATCCTCTCAGGCAGGGTGCCCAGAAGCAAGGTCCATGACCACCCACATCAGAACTGAGCAGTGAGCCCAGATCGCCTCAAAGGGGAGTTCCTGGACTGGGCACTGACCCCTGCCCTGCTCCCTGCCTGGGCCCAGCTGAGGGGTCCTTGAAGGAGAGAGAGAGCTCAGAGCTGCCAAGGGAAGCAATCCTTTCTTCCCCAAAGGGTAGATGTTCTTTAAGCCCAGTTTGGCCTGCTCATTCCTCTGCTCAAATATCCACCATGGATCCCAAGTGCCCAGGATAGTCTTAGTGGCGCCCTGGTCTTAGCCCCCTTTCCATCAAGTCTCCCCTCAGGGATTCTGCAGTCTCCATAAACAGGGCCATGCTGTCAGAGGATCCCAGCTTTGTCCTCTAGCCCATGGTTCGGGACTCCCTGTCACCCAACAGGGCTGTGTAAGCAAGGAGAGTTTTGGAGGTATGGGGGAGTCTGGAGGCCTCCTGCTAGAGCCGCGAAGGATGGGCAAGAAATGAAAAGGAAGAGAGGACCCAGCAGGCAAGTGGGGGAACCCTGAGAGTAAAGGCTCATGGGTGTGAGGGCCCAGCCTCTGAGGGCAGCCCACTAAGCAGCACTCCAAAGGACCACAGCTTCACTGTGCCTCAGTCAGCCATGGACAGCCATGGGGGACTTTAGAGCAAGGTAATGATGGGATCCAAAGTCACATTTGGGGAAATAAACATATGACAGTTGCAGAGGAGATGGTGCCAGGCAGTGAGAGAGAGTTCAACGTGGATGGGAGCCTGGACCCTCCATGGTCCCCCAACCAGACAGAGAGATCACTGATCACAACCATCCACCCTGAAGGGGTGCCTGCTGGATGGGTGGGGGCCCTTGGGGTGGGCAGGTGGGCTTGAGCCTTGAGATTTCCTGCCCTGGAGTGAGGGACCTTCCAATCAGGCAGGAATCACCTGGGAATGTGGTGTCCTGCCTAAAGGGAAGGGCGAAGAGAGGCCTGGGCTCAAACCCACCCCCACAGCCAGTCTACAGCCTCTGCTCCAACAAAGCCCTCCCCCACTAGACCCTGGTACTCTCACTTGGCAATGCTCATCTGCCCAAATGACCTGATCAGGTATCTGGGGTGGAGAGTTAGAGGGTCTTTTAGCCCAAGACCTGCAGAATGTCTCTCTCCTTGTCTCTGACATGCTGAGGCTTTGGAGTTAGCCAACCTGTGTAGGGCAGGGGATATAATCAGGGCGGCCAATGATGGGCAGGTGACACAGGCAGACCTAAAAGGGTGAGTGGGAAGGGGTCTCAGCCCTCCCCTCTCCACCCCGCCCCGAGAGTGCCATGGGGGCATCCCAGGCCCTTGACAGAGCCTACAACTCCCAGGGAATTGGCTCTGGAATGGAGTGGGGCGGGTCCCTCAGAGCTCTGGCCAAAGGCCCGGGCCAGGCATTCCTGCCCCACCTTTCCTGCTACTGCTGCTTCGGGAGGGTGAGGCTGCAGAGGGAGAGGCAGGAAGGGGAAGCCACCGGACACCCAGCTGCAGCTTCTGTGCTGCAGCTTCTTCTCCCTCTGTGGGCCCCTGAGACAGACCCAGGCCCCCAGGACACAGGGGGCTCCAGGTCAGCTCAGGCAGACCAGGAAAGCCCAGCCAAGGGAATAGGGGTGCAGCCAGGCCCACCTAACTCTCACCCACGTCTCCTGAAACTGCTGGAATGGAAAGGCCCTTTGGGGGTGACCTTTCCACCCTCAGCTGGCAGTCAGGTGGGGTCTAAGCTAAGAGGTGAGGATATCCAAGGCTGGTTGGGGAAGTGGAAGAAAGGGTAAGGCTAGGATGGGAGATGCAGACTAGGAACCAGATCCGTGCAAGTTGAAAAGATACTGCAGTAAATAACTCGCTGCTAGGAAGACTTGAACACCAACATCCCTACACTCTCCGGGAGGCCAGCACCACGACCCCAGCCGACACCATACATTGGCAAGGAGCTCTCTGACCTTGGAGATCACCTCTCCTCCTCAGGCTTCCTGTCCCTCGTCCCCACTGCCCAGTCTCAGCTGCTCCCCCAGGAGCAGCCCTCACCTGGCTGCTCAGGTGAGGACAGCCATAAGTTGGACATGCCTCAACTTATCCACAGCCTTCATCCTCTCTGTACCTCAGCCACCCCTCTACGAAATGGGGGTTCAACCAGATCATAGCATTTTTTTCTTTTTATTTGTATTTCTTTCTATTTTTTTTGTTTTGTTTTGTTCGTTTTTTTTAGAGATGGGATCTCACTATGTTGACGAGGCTGGTCTCGAACTCCTAGCCTCAAGTGATCATCCTATCTTGGCCTCCCAAAGTGCTGGGATTACAGGTGTGAGCCACTGCACCCAGCCAAAGCAGATCACAGCTTTTCAAGCTACTTAAGTCTCTCCTCAAAAGGACAAACAGGTGGAAGGGGGCTTCTCTGGGTGTGGGGATCTGGTCTTTAGACTCCCCACCCCACAAAGCAGCCTACGACCACTGGGGTGAGTCCTCCAGACTCAAGTTGGCAAATGTTAATCTGGGAGTCTTCCACATCTGTGGCCCCAAAGGGATCTATAACCCTGGGAAACTGAGTCACACCACCCAGAGGAACGGGCAGAAGTTAAGCATGGCTGGCGAGGCAGTGGGTTGGGGGAAGGCTACAGTGGAAGCTGGGATTCTGGTTAGGTGACCCTGAGGGGCCCAGCTCCCAGGCTAGAGAGCCTGGGGCTTCATCCTGGAAGTGATGAGGAGAGTGTAAGTGCAGGGGTGAGGCAGCGTGAATGTGCATGAGTGTGCACGTTTGCAGGGCAGGAGGAGGAGGGGCTGAACCTTAATATGAGGAGGATCCTGCAGGAGTACCCCCCTCCCCAAGCCCTGTCCCATCCCTAACCTTCCCCCATCCAGTCAAGGGCATGGCTTCCTCACCCTCTCCCTCCCTCCAGTTCAAAGGTTCCTTCGTGGCAGGCTGTGCCCAATGTACAGATGGGGAAACTGAGGCCCAGGAACAATGGGAGGATCCAGAGACCCTATCTGTAGAACTTGTGCAGGGCTCAGACCCAGACTTCTGGCTCCAGCCCACCAGGTTCACCTAGCTAGATGGCTCAGAGAGGGTGGGCAACTCACCTGAGGCACACAGCAAGATCCTGGCAGGGCCCTGCCTCATAGCTGTCCTCAGGCAGCCCTGATGCTCACCACGGGGTGGAGTGGGGTGGGGCAGGGTGAGGACAGAACTGGCCAGTCACGGCGTGCCCAGGTGAGTCAGCGGCTGCCCCTGTGGTGCTCTAACCAGTAGCCAGACCTGGTCTCTCCTCTGCATTCCTGGCCTCTGTCCACGCTAGGTCCCTCCTGGGCAGGGTCACTGGGGCCTCCCCTGTCCTCTCCCAGGCCTGGCTCCTCAGGCCCCTGACACACCTTGTCATGACACTCACTCACTCTGGTATTTCCTGGTCTGAACAAGCAGGGAAGTTCTGCTTGCTGTGGAGGCTTTTTCATGGGCTGCCGTGGAAGCCCCTTCGTTATCCGGTGCCCAGTGGGGGAGAGTAGAGAGACTAGACGCACTGCCCGAGGGAGGGGGCGCTGAACTGTCACACCTGATCCCTCAGTCTCATGCTCGCCTCTCCCAGCTGCACCCTTCCTCGGCCTCTCCATGGCTCCAAGCCTCTTGTCCTAGACAAGCACCCCTCCCTGCTGTCGCGTATGTCCCAGCTTCCCTTCCTTTCCCTGCCCAGGCACACACTCGGTCGCTGGAGTTTCCCAGACCCGAGCTCCTGTTCCAGCCGCCAGGCATTTGCCATGCCGCTCCCATGCGAAAAGGCCACCTCCTGGAATGCCGGGTCGGGCCCTTCCGCCCTAACCAGCCGGCGTCACCTCCTCCTGGCAGTCTCTCCTGCTAGCTGGGGCCCCGTGGCCCTGGCACCACGGCTCAGGTCAGGCCCGGGGCGCTGCCCGGAACCCGAACCGGCTAGCAGCCAGGCAGGGAGGACGACGCTGTGAGCCCCGCGGGGACCGAGGGAGGTCTTACGAGGGACTCGGACGGCCGGGGGATGACTCCCGCGGGGACCAAGGAGCTGGGCGGGGACCGCGGCAGCCGAGGAGGCGGGAGCCCACCTGGACTGGCTAAGCGTGGAGCGCAGACACCCGCCCGCAGACGCGCGCCCTTCGTCGCGCCCTTACCTGAGCCCTGTGGTTGCCCCGCGCCGGGAGTGCCCGCGCGGCTCCTCGCTCGCACCCCCACTCTGCCCCCTGCCAGCCCCGCCCCCTTCGCCCAGCCCCGCCCCGCTCCGCCTCCGGGTGTTGCTCTGGAGTTGCGGGGGCCACGGGCGGGACACGGAGGAGGTGGCGCGCGGCATTGATCCGTCCGGCCGCCCCAAGCCTCTCCTGAGGCCTCTCTCTGGCGTCCCCCGGGATCCGAAGGCCCCTGGGAGCCGGCGCGGGGAGGAATAGTGGGAGACTTGACCCCTCCGCCCCCTGCGCACCCACGCGCACACTTAGGCTCGCCTCTCGGGCACCGCTTCCCCTGCAAGGCTCCGAGACCGCCGCGCCACCACCTCGCCCCGCCAGTCAGTCGCTCTGCGAGCCTGTGGTGCAGCCCCGTGACCTCCCGGGTCTGCCCTGAGTCACAGAAGCCAGCACACGCGGAGCGCTGTGTGGGTTCGTGGAACTTGGAGCCGGTAGAGGGGTATACTGAGGCGCCCTGCGGCCCCTGGGCTGGGTGTCCACGGCCGGCCGCCCCTCCTGTGCGACCCTGGGGAAGTCCCCTTTCCTCCCCACTCCTGAGTCTCGCAGGCCTGGTAGAGTATGAAGCTGGCCGGGTGTGCTTTGTGCGAAGGCCTGAGACCTTGGAAAGGGTGGCTGAAGACTGATCTGGGACAGACCCCCCGGGAGCGGGAGAGAACTTAGTTCAAACCTATAACAAAGAAGCCCCCCGTCAGCAGCCTGATTCCCACTCTGGCCACCAGACTAGTCACCCGTTGCTCTCAGTGGCACTCAGGTTCCAGTAAGGAGGAGGCTCAGGGTCCAAGGCGGCCGTGGAAGAGCTGAAAGGGTGGCCCACCAGCCCCCTACTCAGCCCCCTGCTGAGGAGGTGGGAGGCATCCCCCATCCTGCCAGGCTGAAGAGACCCCCAGTGGAGGTAAGTGGGGGCCAGGGGCCTGCCAAGCTCATCCCCTGGCTTCCCTGTGTTGTCGCCAGGTGGGAGTTTACCATCTGCCAAGCTGCACATCACCCCTTGGAGGGTTTCCAGCCTGGGACCCTTGCCTGAGTGACTGCAGGCCCCAGTGACATCACCCTCTTGCCCCACATTGCTCTCCTCCTGGGTCCCAATCCTGCAGAGCCACCCCTTCCTGCTTGTCCATCCCTCCCCACACTGCCAAGGCCTGCCCTAGCTCTGGCCTCCCCTTTTCCAGCCTTGTTTTCTTGCCCCCTTCTGCACCCCCTGCTGCCTGAGGAGCTGCACTCCCAAAGGCCCTGCTCCTCTGGTCCCTGCCTGCTAGAGATGTTGCTGTGTTGGTGGGTAGGGGCTGCCTCAAGGAGGCCTCTGGTGAGGTGTCCCTCTGGCCCTCTGGGAAAGCCTCTCCTCCCCATGCCCTCCACCCCCAGGCTCCAGACCTTGGCCCCCACCCCCCTTCACAGCCCTGATGGCCTGCTGGACTGTCTGCTGGGGCACTCGGCTCCCTGAGTCTACAGCACAGCCTGGCAGAGCCACCGCCCCAGCAGGTGGAATGAACTGAGGCTTCAGGTTCTAAACAGGCCTTCCCTGTGGGGATCCCGTGTGCCTGTGGGGCAGTGGGAGGTAGCAGAACATTCT
The DNA here is from genome assembly GCF_009828535.3 of Hylobates moloch. Lineage (NCBI taxonomy): Eukaryota > Metazoa > Chordata > Mammalia > Primates > Hylobatidae > Hylobates > Hylobates moloch. Next base: position 82,693,773 of record NW_026652283.1, on the reverse strand, counting down.
GGAAAGAGACCTGGTATGGGGCGTTGTGCTGCCTTCCTCTTGCTGTGTGATCACAGGCAGTGTGTGGCCTCTCTATGGCTTAGTGCCCCTGCTGGTGAAATATCTTAGCTGCACCTCCTTCTTGGGGTTATGTGGGACTCTGAGAGGAAGGGTTTGGTAGGTTCAAGGGGCTCCTTCAGGGATGAGCACGGTTTAGAGGATCTGTGGGTCCCCTAGAGCATGGGTGTGGGCCACCAGGCATCCCTGGGGCTTGGGAAGGAGACAAGGGCTGGAGAGTGGCCATGGCCTCAGGAGGAGCATATGGCCTCACCACTTGTGACAAACAGGGGCAGGTGGGGCAGGTCCCTGAGCAGGACAGATCTGATCTTATGCTAGGTGTCTCTGGCCTCACTTTCATCATCTGCACGTGCAGCTGAGGGAAGGCAGCGCTGCCTGGGCTGGAGCAGGAAGGGAAGGGCTCCCACGGCTTCCTCCCTAGAGCCCAGACTTCCTGTTCAGCCACATCTAGGGGAATGGGAAGGCTGACTGAGCTCTGTGCGGCAGACCAGTCCTTCCCCCATTCCCTGGTGACCTCATGGGCATTGCAAGCCCAGTTTTCCTATCTGCTAAATGGGGCAAGACCTGCCCAGCCTCTCTTCCAGCTCGTTCTTGGCTTGGAGCCAGGTAAGGCCTCTGGTAGTGCCCAAAGGACAGCCTCTGCTGAGTCCACCTGCCTTCAGTCCCCTGCAACACAGCCAAGGGCCCCTGGCCAATCCCACCACAGATGTGTATACCCATCCACACCACTCCCACACCCGCTGCACACAGATACAATTCCACAGTCAGGGAACGGGTGGGTCTCTGTGCCACATGGACTCATCTGCCACTGAACCCACTAGTAAGGACTCCAAGTTGCACAACTCTAGTGGTAGCCCTGGGTACGCGTGTGCAGATCGTGTGCCCATCCACAGGGACACAGACCTGCACACTGCTCCAGGGAACACACACGTATGTGAATGGCACCTGTGATTCTGGAGCCATTGAGACTCACACCCAGCCACACACAAAGCTGCATGCAGAATGCACATGCACTCCCATGTGCACCAGTGCCTTAGTACACAAGGCACGTGCTCAAGCACACGCAGGTTTGACACAGGCCTGGCCCAGCCCCACAGCTATTCTGAGCTGAGCCTGGGGCCGATGAGGTCAGGGACAGCCAACTCCCAGCAGGCCCCAGCTGCTGTGGCACAGGCGTAGGCTGCCCAGCTCCCACCCTCGCCCTAGGCTGAGTCCCTGGATCCTAGCCTAGCTTTGTGACTGGGGGTCCTCATTTCCTACCTCCAGCTTCCCCAGAGCTAAACTTTAAGCCCTGGGATTTCAGGCTCCAGGAGAGAACATTCCACAGGGTCCTCTGGCCACTACCCCCTGCCTTGCTCACAGCTTCCAGTTCAGAGGCCCTGGAGGCTGGATTGGGTCCCTACAGGAAACTCACAGGAGCTAAAAATAGTACAGGAGGGAGAAGCAGGGCTCTGCAGACCAGCATTCACAGCACCATGTATGGAGGGGACACTGTCTTCCAGGGAGCAAGGCTGGGGGACTTGGAGTCCAGAGCTCCCCAACCCCAGATATGATGGGCCCAACTGATTTTGGGGTGCAGGGGGATGTGGGGGCCTCCTAAGAAGTAGAAACAGTACTGGACACTGGGCAGTGCCTTGGGTTGGAGGCAAAGGCTGAGTTGGAGGCCATAGTTCCTGTGTGACCTTAGGCAGGGCATAACCCCTCTATGAGCTTAAATTCCTCACTGAAAAGCCCTCAGAGATGTAAAGTCCCTCAAAGATGGGGAAAAAAAAAACCTATGTGGTGTTAGGTATTGATTTTCATCCTCGGCTCCTGGCTCATAGCTCCCATTGCCCTTGTTACAGTCTTTGGCTATAATGTGTTGGGCCTCAGGGCAGGCCCCAGGAAATGGAATCTCTCTGACCCTCTCCTGCCCTGCTTTCACCTGCCCCAAGCCAGGACCCTAATTTTCCCACACCTTTCTGATTGCGAATCTTAAGACCCTCCCCAGAGAGGGTCCTGCCCTATACTCTGGGAGGAAGGAATGCAGATGTCGTGAAGCCTCCATAAACCCCAAGAGGACAGGGTTCAGAGGGCTTCCGAATAGCTGAACATGTGGAGGCTGGGTGACATACCCAGGAGGGCATGGAAGCTCCACACCCCTTCCTCCATATCTCGCCCTATGCATGTCTTCATCTGTACCCTTCGTAATACCCTTTACAGTAAACCAGTAAAAGTAAGTCAGTGCTTCCCTGAGTTCTGTGACCCACTCCAGCAAATTAAGCCCAAAGAGGAGGTTGTAGGAACCCCAACGTGAAGCCAGTTGGTCAGAAGTTCCAGAGGCCAGACTGGCGACTGGTGTCCTGGGGCTGGGTGGGCAGTCTTAGGAACTGAGGCCTACAGTTTGAGAGAGTTTTCAAAACTACTGTAACTTTCAGGATGTTTGTCTTAACGTGGTGTTTAATACTGGAGAATTGGAAGCAACAGAAATGTCCAACAATAGGACAGAGATCCCACAAGGCTTTTTGGTTTTTTTTGTTTTGTTTTCTTTTCTTTTCTTTTCTTTTCTTTTTCTTTTTTTTGAGATGGAGTCTTGCTGTGGCCCAGGCTGGAGTGTAGCTCACTGCAACCACCTTCTCCTGGGTTCAAGTGATTCTCCTGCCTCAGCCTCCCGAAGAGCTGGGACTACAGGCACGTGCTACCGGCTAATGTTTTCTATTTTTAGTAGAGACGGGGTTTCACTGTGTTAGCCAGGATGGTCTCGATCTCCTGACATCATGATCCACCCACCTCAGCCTCCCAAAGTGCTGGGATTATAGGTGTGAGCCACCGTACCTGGCCCTTGCTGAGTTTTTATACAGTGTAGTATCACACAGCCTTTAACAAGAATGATAATAATTATAATGACTAGCATTTAATGAAGGCTTGTGATATGCTGGTGCATGATACTGAATTAAAAAAAAAAAAATAGAGATGGCGTCTTGCTATGTTGCCCAGGCTGGTCTCGAACTCCTGGGCTCAAATGATCCTCCTGCCTTGGCCTCCCAAAGGTGTGAGCCGCTGCACCTGGCCTATGATCCTGAATTATACCTGTTTTACAGATGAGGGACTGAAGCTCAGAGAGGTTAAGTAGCCCACCTGAAGGTTCACAGCTGTCAGTATGCTCATGTCCCAGAAACCTTAGTGCAGTTTTAAGCTTTAACAACTTCAGAAATTAGGACATATAAAGCTACGAATTTACCAAAAAATGTTTTTGAAAGTTTGTTTAAATTCTGTTTATGCTACTTTAGTTTTGTGAATTTTGAATGACCTAAGTTTCTTTTTCTTTTCTTTTCTTTTTTCTTTTTTCTTTTTTATTTATTAGAGAGACAGGGGTCTCACTATATTGCTTAGGCTGGTCTCAAACTCCTGGTCTCAAGCATTCCTCCCACCTCAACTTCCCAGTGTTAGGATTACAGGCATAAGCCACCACACTCAGCTGACTTAAATTTCTTTCAGTCAACTTTTACCATCTTCAGAGGGCACAAAAGGAAACTTAAACTTTCAAATGGTGTTTCTTCTTTTTTTTTTTTTTTTTGAGACAGAGTTTTGCTCTTGTTGCTGCCCAGGCTGGAGTGCAATGGCACGATCTCGGCTCACCGCAACCTCCACCTCCCGGGTTCAAGCGATTCTCCTGCCTCGGCCTCATGAGTAGCTAGGGTTACAGGCATGTGCCACCACACCCAGCTAATTTTGTATTTTTAGTAGAGATGGGGTTTCTCCATATTGGTCAGGCTGGTCTCGAACTCCTGACCTCAGGTGATCCGCCCACCTCGGCCTCCCAAGGTGCTGGTATTACAGGTGTGAGCCACCATGCCTGGCTAAATGGTGTTTCTCATATATTTGTAGCTTTATACTTCTGAGGTTATTAGAGCTTAAAATTGCACTGAGACTTTTGGGACACCCTGCTATTTAAGTCAGTTTGACTCTGAAGCCCGTATGATAGTATTTGGCTGTGGTGGAGTCAAGGAGGATCTAGAGTACTTGAGTTAGTTAAAAAAAAGTTCCGGGTACAAAAGTATACTAGAAATAGTGTACAGTAAGATCTCAGCTGTGTTCAGGAGTCTGCAGAGAAGTGGAACCCACGCAGAGCAGTGGCCATCTCAGGGGACACTGGGGGACACACATGATTGTATTTTCTTTCGGATTTCTTCACTAGGCTTGCCCTACTTATTGATGGATGGATGGATGAACTTTACAGAAAACAGAAACAGCTCTCCCCTGGGCTGAACTGTGATTGGGAGCCTGTAAGCAGCAGAGCGCTGCCTGTCCTGCTAAGGAGAGCCAGCACTCCCATATTCATTAATTCATATCATCCTCACATCAATCACGGGAGTCTCGCCCTCCCCATGCCATGGATAAGAAACAGAAACAGAGGAGTAATGCTTTGCTCAATGCATTACTGACAGGCTGACTTAGTCCTCACCCTGTCTAGCCTTCCTGACCCCATGTCCCGAGGGTGACCTCCCTGACTGGTCAGTGTGGCTTTCCCTAGCCTGGCTGTGACCAGCAGCATGAGGAAGTGGGGATTGGAGTGCTGCAACAAGTGATTTGGATTTTAGCAGAGTTCCTGTTTGCCTGGCCAGGGCATGCCTGGGGAGGACTGGGTGGCCCAGCCCACTCAGTCCCCAGACTTTGCCTCCCACTGTTGAGCGTTTCCTCAGTGGGTCTCCTGGGCCGCAGTCCTTCTCCAGCAGCTCTCGTTTTCCTGCCTGGCTGTCATCTCCAGGCCCTGACACTGGCAGGTGTCCGCAGGTGGCCCTCTGCTCCCTGCTGCAGCCTGCTGTGGTCCTTGCCCATTCATGGCATGTCCAGGCCAGAACCTCACAGGGCTCTGGAGCCATAGGGTCTCCCTGGTTCTCAGGGCAGGCCTTGCTGGGCCATTCCCAGCCTGCGCAGGCCTTCACCAGTGCCCCTGGTGATAAGGGTTCCAGGGGCCCAACACCTGGGCTGCTTCTCCTAACACTCAGCAGCAGGAGATAAATAAGAATAGAAGGAAGGAAGGAAAGGAGGGAAGGGGAGTCTACCAACTCCAGGCCTCCCCACTCCTCTTCCTAAGTCTTCAGCCCCTCACCCAGGTCTCTACATCTCCTCAGAACCTCCCTCTGTCCCTCAGTTGTCAAGGCTCAACATGGGGTCAGGGCCAGAGTGCAGTGTGGGTCAACTTCAGCATGAGGTCAGGGTCCTGGCTTAGATTGAAGTCAGAGTCAGTGTTCAGGCTGGGGCAGAGATTGAGGGCAGCCAGGGTCAGAAAATGGTCCTCCAGCCCTTCCAGGGACAGCCCACTTCTTTCCTGTGGGGCTGAAGATGCTGTCTTCTTCTGGAACCCTCCATAACACTGCCGGCTGGCTGCTCTGACCATACCATCCCCTGCTCTCCAGCTCTGGTGTCCAGGGTGACCAGAGCCGCCTCTGGGCAGGAAGCCAAGTCAGAAAGCCCAGGACATCCCTGAGCGCCTGTCACCATGACAACCTGCCCGCTCTGCCCCCCCAAACTCAAATCCAGTATATTTTTCAAATCCAGCATGACAGAATGGGAAGGGCCTCCTAGATCAGCAGATTCCAGCCCCACCCCCTTGTCCCAGATGGAGAAACTGATGCCCATTTGCAGAAGAGAGGGGGACCTGTTGATTAGGGACCTGGCCCCAGTCTGTCCTCCCTCCCGCCCACCCCCACCTCAGTGTCCCTGGGGATGCGGAAGGTGGGGGCAGGGAGGGGGAGCCTGCGGCCCGATCTCCCGGGAGGGAGGGGGCGGGCCCTCCACCGCAGCGATGGCGGGGGCGGGTGGCGCGGGAACCTGACACCGAGGATGAATAAATGATGCTCGCTGACTACCCGTGGCCAAAGCCCGTGGCCACCGAGCGCCGGCTGGCAGGGGCAGTGACCGGCGGCCGGCCGGTTCGTCCCTGGGCTCCGCAAGCGGCGCGGTGGCGCGAAGATGTCGGGGTGGCCGGGCGCGGGTCCCCTCTGGGTGCTGGGCGGCGCCGCACTCGGGGTGTGCCTCGCGGGGGTTGCCGGGCAGCTGGTGGAGGTGAGGCCGCGGCGCGCAGGGACTGGGGAGGCTGTCACCCTCCAGGCAGGGGGCTGGGGGAGAGGGGACGCCTTTCTGATCCGGAGCTTGTTTGATCCCTTCCTCTTGCCCTGAGAGATCCAGTCTCCTGGGCGATGCAGCCCTGCCCCAAGCCCTGCCAGGCTGTGAGAGAGACTCAGCCCCACTCTTAGGGTCCCTGGTCTGATGGAAGGGCACAGTCCCAGATTTCTGGAACATTAGTCTGACGGGGGAGACTCACCTTGACTTTAGGGAGTCCCAGCCTGACTGGGGACACAGCCCCGCCCAGACTGATGGGGGATACTGGGCCCCCATCCTCCAGCCTTTGGTCTCACTGGCAGGGAGGTGCACAGCCCTGGGTTTCTTGGACCTCTAGTCTGGTGGAGCAGATCCTGGACCTCTAGTCTGATGGAACAGACCCTGAATTTAGGGTCTTCTGGAGGCAACAGTCTCTATCTCCAGAGATGCTCCAGGGACCCCTGTCTAATGGAGGGGGAGACATAGCCTTAAGATGGAGATGAGGGCATTCCAAGTTGGAGGGTGGGGGCAGCAGGATGAGGAGACCCTTTACAGGGAAGCCATGTGGAGCACTAGGTCCAGAGGGGCAGGCAGGGCAGGACCCAGGGACTGGGGAGTCTAACTTGGTCCTGGTGATAACCGGGAGCTTTAGAAGCTTTCTGCTCAGAGATGACTCATGATGAGTTCTGGTTTGGAAGGAGGGTAAATTGGGAGCAGGCACACAGTGGGAGAGGTGGAAGGAGCTGCTGAGATAGCACAGAAGCAGGTGGAGAGGATGGCTGGCGGAGAGCTCTGGTGGAGAGCCTGGCTGGGGCCAGGAAGGGTGGGGCCATCGGTAGCCTCCCTAACCCCCTTGTACCCCACTCCTGCTGAGCCTGAAAGGGGAGCCAACGAGGGAGCTGGCAGATCAGACCTAGAGTTCTGGATTGTGAGGCTAGAGGGAGAAGGCCCAGGAGCCAGGGCCAGGGAGGAGCAGGGGATGGAGGCTGTGCAGGCAGGGGCGGACCAGAGGGAGCAGGAAAACAGAAATGCAAGAGGCAGTGAGAGGTGCCCAGGGAAGTCCTAAAGGGCGGGGACTTGGGGACAGTGTGGGATAGGGAGGACAGAGCCATGGGGAAGTCGTTATGGGGGGACACAGCCCTGAACTGGAGGGTTTGATGGAGACATAGGGACAGAGCCCTGGACCCGGATGTAGCCTGTCCCTGCTGTTGCCCAGAGGGTGTGACCACGAGGCTGGGCTAGAGTCAGGTGTCAGCTCCAGTGTCCCTGTAAGGGGAGCTATGCTGGCTTGAGCCCTGTGAGGCGTACTTGGGCTCCTCACAGGCTGCCCTGAGGCCTCAGTACAGAAACTGAGCTGGCCTAGATGCAGACAGAAAGCTGGGGGCAGGGGTTAAAAGTCAGCTCCCAGCCAAGGACTCTTCTCCCTCACCCCCAGGAACTCATCTTCTCCCAGTTCAAGGGAAATTGCATTTGAAGGCCATCTGCTGACAGCCTGAGCAAGGCCCTAGCTCTTCCCTCACGGAAGCACCAAAGACATGGGCAGGGCTGGGGGCCATGTCACCACCCACCTTAGCCCCGCGTGAGTCACCATTACCCTCCATCAGCCCGTGAGGCTCTGAAGGAGGTGGGGGCCTCCATGCTCCAGAAATCAGACCCCAGCAGGGCCCACCATGAGGAGAAAACCGGCTGTTATCTGCTGCCGTCCACCCAAGACCCCTATCTGTGAAAGTAGGCCCAGCTCCACCCACATCAGGGCTGGGGCAAGAATGTGTAGGAAGTGAGCTGCCTTGGCTCAGAACCTGAGAACTTTGCCATGGCCCTCAGAGTCTTCCAGTCGTACAACCAGCAGGGCCAACACATTGGGCCTTAGAATTAGGGCAGCTGCCACCACCAAGCCCCTAACCCTGATTGCACAGACATGTCCCTGACCACACCCACATGCACACCAACCACACATGTGCCCAACCTCACACATGTTCCCCAACTTTAGTTACATGTCTGACCCCACACATAGCCAGGGGACAGTACTGAGGAATGGTGTCTTCTTGTCAATAGCTCACCCTGGCAAGGAGAAAAAAGCCTGAGAATCAGGTACCAATCCCAGCCCACAGATCCTCTGGGTTACCTGGGACGGGTTGCTGATCCTCTCTTGAGTTCTGCAACCCACACTGAAGGGTGGCATTCACTAGATGAAGAAGCACCTGGCTCATGACAGATGCCTAATCCATGTTTATGGACCTGGGGGAAGAAGGGCTGGATGGTCTAACTACAGGTTGCCTTTCTTCTCAGAGAACCAGAAGGGACTTCTCGTGTCTGTCGTTATTTGGTAATCAGTGGACAACATCTCATTCCTATGCCCCAGGGTTCTCTCTCCCTCAGAGGACAGACCCCTCTCCCTGTCCCTCAGCCACACTAAGTGACAGACATGGGGTCATATCCATCTCTGGTCAGGGACGGATCTTACTCAAATTCTACAGTGTGGGTCCATGTCCCTTCAGACCTAGGCAGGACTGTGTCCCCTAGACACCCAGGGTAGAGCTGTGTCCCCTAGACTCCCAGGGCAGGACCGTATCCCCTAGACACCCAGGGTGGATCGTGTCCCCTAGACACCCAGGGTGAAGCATGTCCCCTAGACACCCAGGGCAGGACCGTGCCCCCTAGACACCCAGGGTGGATCGTGTCCCCTAGACACCCAGGGTGAAGCATGTCCCCTAGACACCCAGGGCGGACCATGTCCCCTAGACACCCAGGGCCAGGGTCATGTCCCTAGACAGCCAGGAGAAGGGTTGTCTCCCCTCAGACCTGGGCAGAACTATGTCCCCTAGACACCCAGGATCAGGGCTGTGTCCTCTCAGACCTGGGGCTGGGCCATGTCCCTTAGATATCCAGGACGAGGCCATGTCCTCTCAGAACTGGGGCAGGACTGTGGCCTCTAGACCCTGGGGCAGTGTCCTAACCCCTCAGTCCCCCAGGGCAGGGTCATGTACCCCTGGAAAGTGGGAGTGTCTGGCTGTGCTCTATTCAGGCTTGCTACAGCCGCACTTCTGCCTTTTGGCCTCCAGGTGTCGCCACAGCACTGCAGACCTTTTATTTATCCAGTGCCTGTCCTGTGGACACTCTGTCAGAGTCTTCTGTTCAGAGGGTGACTCCTAGTAGGGTAGGCGACCAAAGGAGGCCACCTGGCAGGGGTCCAGGCCAGCTGGCAGAACTATGAGGCCCGGACTCGTAGCTCCACACCCCACCCTCACTGGGGAGATGTGAGAGCAAAGCCAGTTAGCCAGCACCCCCCGGGCCTCGCCAGGTCTCTGGCCTTGGTCCTGAGACCCCATCTGCCTGGGTGGAGCCCAGGACTGGAGTAGGAGGGTGTGTTCGTAGGGGCCTTAAACCTGGCCAGGACAAGCCATCCACGTTTGCTCCTCCAGGCCTTGCTTTCCCCAAGCATCAACCACCCTCCCACTTCAAGTCCCTGGCTCTGCTCAGTTCTCTTGCTCTAAATCTGGAACTTTCCAAGGTCTAGGGTGTTGGTAGCACATGCTTAAGAGAGTTGATTCTAGGAGATTCTGATATGCTTGGGCTGAGTGTTTGCTGAGACCTGGGCCCTTCTCAGCCGGTTCCAGCCAGCCGGCCTCTGCCTAACTCACTCCCCTCTCTCCTGACCCACAGCCCAGCACGGCCCCGCCCAAGCCCAAGCCGCCCCCGCTGACCAAGGAGACAGTGGTGTTCTGGGACATGCGCCTGTGGCACGTGGTGGGCATCTTTTCGCTCTTCGTGTTGTCCGTCAGTGAGTAGCTGTTCCCTTCCCTCTCCACCACACTGCAGTGGGAACACAGCACCCCCTGCCCCCCAGAGGGCTCGGAGCAGCAATTCTGGGCAGTGCAAGTAGGCCAGGCACCCACAGGAGACCCGCAGTGGTTTCTGGCACCTCCTGATCCACACAAACTCCCCGTGGAGGGCTGACAGGCCGGTGGTGACCTGAAGTATTCTGCCGGACCCAGGGAGGTAGCCACATGGCAATTACGGTAATTACAGGGAACTGCACTGAACCAAGGACTGGGACGAGGACGTGTCATTTTTCCCTATGTCTGGCCTCCTGATGCTTTTCCTGCAGTTTGGCCAGCTTAAAGGCCCACACCCAGGGGCCCCAGCAAGGCCATCCTCCACTAGAGGCTCCCCAGACGCCCAGCAGATGTGGCTCCCAGGCTTCGATCCCTGCCTTGTCAAATACAATTTTCCGGGAGTGACTCACACCCGCCTCAATTAAAAGCAGGAAACCCATTCCTCTCCTGGGCTCTGGGAGCTTCTTGATGCAAAGTCGCAGCAGAAATGGGCTTGGCCTGCTCCCCTTAGCCCTCCCCTCAGAATGGAGGTCTGGAGTTGGGGAAGGGGACAGAAAGGCACAGGAGACGGAGGCCGAGTGGGGAGGCTGCCATGGCACAAAGCAGTCTGACAGAGGTTCCCACGAGGCAAAAGCAGAGTGTGGGGGGGATGTAGGCGGTAAAGGGAGAAGCAGCCCACTCCCCTGCAACGGTGTCACAGAGGAGGGTCCTCTGAGCTGCAGACTAGCGGGAGGGTAGGTGGGGTTTTGCAGGAGGGAAGGCTGAAAAGGCATTCTGGGAGAGGGAATAGTGTGAGCAGAGGCTGGAGGAAATGCAGCCTCACACAGGGTCTCAGATGACCCCAAGTGGACATTTGCTGAGTGCACCCTGGGTGGGGAGGTGAAAGCTGCACTTCGTCCCAGCCGGAGCTGTCCCGGGATGAGGTGCCCACAGAGAGCCCACCCAGGTGTGAGGGGCTCCAAGGAAGACATGACATATGATTTGCATGTGCTTCTCCTGGCACCAGAAGTGCCATCCCAAGAGAAAATATCTGCCTGCAGAAAATCCCCGCCCCCTATCTGAGCGAGAGCCTATGCTTTGTTCCCAGCCGAGGCTGAGAACCAGTCAGGCATCTTCGTGGAGGCCCCACAGACAGGTGTGCCTGCAGCCTCAGCCAGGTGTCCAGAGAGGGAAACAGCCCTCTGCAGGGCTGGGGGGTCATCTGCCCTACAGGAGCCACAGGCGCAGCCTAGGATGCAGGTCTAGGGAGCAGCAGGGAGAGCACTGTGGGCCTCAAGACACAAAAAAGGTGCCTGGGGCCACATGAGAAAATTGCAGTGTCAGACCCCAAGCAGCACTTGGACATCAACCACACAGACCATCTCTAACCCCATTTCCTAGAAAGGGTGAAGGACAGTCCCAAGACGCCTGAGCAGCAGACAGCACTTGTTACCTTCCATTGCCAGATCCAGGCAGTGGGGGCAACACAGCTCCCTCTCCTGGGGGGAAACATTTTTCCTGCTTCCCAGTCTGCTTGGGCTGTTGTTATTGGAGCATCACCCCCAAAGCCCTGCAGGAAAAGGGGCTGGGGCTAGATGGGGTGCCCCTGGAGGTCTCCTCCAGCCCCAGAGACTTATATCCCAAGCCCCTGCCTGGGCCCTGGAACTTGACCCAAAGCTCTTTGCATCTCCCCTTCTTTGAAGAGAAGCAACCAGGCCAGGCTGTGTGGGGCAGGCCTGAAGTGAGGGGCAGTGTTTGAGCCCTGCTCTGGCTGCCATCAGCTGCCCACTGAGCTCCTTTGGAAACCCCAGCCTCCCAGGGCCTGGGACCAGCCTGCATGGCCCCTGAGTGGGCATGGTCCCAAGGAGGTTCCTGGTGGGGTGGCTAGAAGAGGTGGCCTAAGCCAGGAGGGTTAGGACTGGGTACCAACTTTGGGTCTCAGGCATAGGCACAGGTTCTGGAGAAATCCAGGACCCAGCTTCTTGGATAAGGCCTACTGTCTGCTCAGGTCCACGCCGGGACAGTCAGATCTACAGCTGGGGCCCTTGTGCAGCACCCTCCTCCAAGTGTATGCCTGGATGCTGTTGGCTCCCCAATTCATTCACTCCAGAGTCCAGTCCTGTTCCCAGCAGCAAAGGCTTTAAGATCATCCCATTCATTCATTCATTGATTTTTTTCTTTTATTCTGAGCCTGGGTGAGACCTAGTGGGACCACAATATTTGTCTGAAGGGGTTCTGACTTGGTTGCATAAAATGACCCCAGAAGGTACTCCAGTCCAGGCTACATAGATCTGATCCATCTTCCCCAAAATAGACCTGGCTAATCCTCCGTGGGCCCTTCTGCCCCCAGAAGTCTGCCAGGAAGTTATGTCTGGTCATCTGATTTATAATAGGAACCAGCTCCATCCCCTCCCCTAGGGTTGGGGCCAAGGTGGTCAGGCTGTGGGGGCCTTAGAAAAATAAACTCGGTCCAGCCAGGTCCTGGCAGCCCTGATCTGCCCTACCCATCACTAGACAGGCCAGCTCCATGCCCTGGCCCAACTGGCGTGGGTGCAGCTGCCCTCAGCCGGAAAACCACTCCTGAAATAACTCCGTCTGAGGTGAACGCCTCAGGGCAGGGTCTGTGCCCTCTCATGGGCTCCCGCCCTAGCCAGGGAGAGCCCAGGGATGTCCTGAGGGAGGCTGAGGAGGACATGCAGAGCCACGTCCTCTCATGACTGAGGCAGCTTTGGCCTAGCTCTCAGTGGCGTGGGAAGGAGAAGCTAAGTTGCACACCCGGAAGCCTGGGTTGGAAGTGCTGGGTGGCCCCCAGGAAGCTATGGCTTAAGTCATGGTGCAGACTTACCCTCCAGTGACTCTCAGTCCAGTCAGAAAGACCCTCAGGACCAGGACTGGCGACATAATTTAGCCAGGGGCCCTTCCAAGCACGGGGGCTTGTGCAGCTGCATGAAGTCAGCCCTGCTTAGGAAGGCCACCTTGGTCATCATAGGGTCCACAGGGTTTTGTCAAGATGCTAAGCTTCCTGCCAGAGTCTGGTGGATGAGACATATGTGGGTGGATGGGAGCGGGCCTGAAGGAAGGCGGATGCCATTCCTGGGGTGTCTGAACCCCAGCCCCAGCCAAGCCTGCTCTGTCCTCCCTACAGTCATCACCTTGTGCTGTGTCTTCAACTGTCGTGTGCCACGGACCCGGAAGGAGATTGAAGCCCGGTACCTGCAGCGAAAGGCAGCCAAGATGTATACAGACAAGCTGGAGACTGTGCCACCCCTCAGTGAGCTCACAGAAGTCCCAGGAGGTGAGTTGGCCCTGGCTCAAGCCCTGCTGCGCCAGCCAGTTCCTCAGTCCTGCTGCCTGGAGTCACCCTGTTCCTCTGCTCCAACCGCAGCAGGTTCAGGGAGGGGCCCCAGCCCTGCCCCTGGAGACCAGAGCACAGAAATTGGTTGGCATGAGGCAAGTAGAATGATGAGCCTATTCTCCAGTAGGAAGAAGGAAGTTTAAAAAGACAGAGTGTAGGAGGTTCTGGGGCTCTTCTCCTCGGGACAGTCAGACCCCAGGCCCTTGTCTCACCACTATCACATGGTCTCTTCCCCCTGCCCCACAGAGGATAAGAAGAAGAAGAAGAAGAAGAAGGACAGTGTGGACACAGTGGCCATCAAGGTAGAGGAGGATGAGAAGAATGAGGCTAAGAAGAAGAAAGGAGAGAAATGAAGACATCCTGGACAGCTTGGGCCGGCAGGCCCTGGAGCTCAAGCCGTGGCCGGGGTCCAGGCATGTTGGACTCTGAGCTCATTTGGGGACCACAGAGTCTGTGGTCAGAGGGGGAAGCTGAGGCTCATGGCCACATCCTCATGGCCACATCCTCATGGCCCATCAGGGGCAGGAACCAGACAATCTAGTAGGTGTCCTGCCCCCCAGCCTAGGCTTGGCTCCTTTCACCCCATCCACATGAGCACTGTCTCGGCAGAGGTGGTCTGGTGCCGCCATCCCTCTGCAGATACACTGCTCTCCCCACCCGCAGCTGCCTGTCTCCCACCCTTTCTGCCAGGGATGGCAGTGGCTGTGAAGGAGTAATGGGATAAGGGTTTACTTCAGCCACCCTTTCTGGCACGAAATGGCTGAGGTGCATGGGTCAGGGTGTGAGACCACACCCAGACTGGCCATGAGGAGGCAGAGAGGGTCACTGGGGGACATTGTGGCAGCAGGAGGGACTCTGTCTGGCCAGGGAGGAGCCCCGATGGTGGGGAGACTTCCCCAAGCCTGGCAGGGGATCCAGCTCAAGGGAGTGAGTAGAGGTGGCTTCAGAAATGGAACCCCCAGCCCAGCAGACACTAAGCTCAAGGCAATGGGCTACCCTCATTTCACACGTTGTGATGAAGCTGAGGCTGCTGCCAGGCCCGGCATGAGGCCCCAAGGCTCGAGCTCAGGGCTGGGGGCTGCAGGGCTGGGTCAGGGGTACACAGAGCTAAAGGCCAGTGGGCTAGAGGGTGCAGGAAAGAGAGCTGGAGTCTGGGCCCCTCTTGGGAATCAGAGTATGTTTAAGAAGCCAAGGGGGACCTCGGGCTGTTCTGGTGGCCCCTTCTATGCCCAGCTGTGCTGGGAGGTCTCAGGGCCCTAGGAGATCACAGCAGGGACTTCTGCCTGCTGACCATAACAGTGCCAGCTTCTTTGCAGCTTCCTCTTCTACCATTTCCCACTACGGGCACCTAAAAGAAGCATCTCTGACCAGAAGACAAAGGCCCAAATAGCACCTGGGGGAGGGAAGATGCACAGAGGCACTTCCAGATGGCATCGAACAGACTAAGGCTCTGAAACCTAGGCCTGAACACTAAGGTCTCGAGACACCAGAGGTTTCTGAGCCAGGAGAGCCTGCTGGAAAAGCAGCCTGCAGAGGTCTGTGAATAAAGTTGAGTGCCTTCTCAGAGCCAGGCCTAGAAAACGGCCTCCTGAGATGACTCCTCGGGATGCGCTATTCCTGGGGCATTTGTGTGGAGGGTGATGCAGCAGTCTGTGACAGATGGCTCAGGCCAGGCTAAAGTCCCCTCCCTGACTCTTCTCCCAGCCTGAATTAGGATGAGATAGAGGGAGAAATGGGAGCCGAGGGCTGAGGGGCAGCTGCAGTCACCTGGGCCCACCCCGGAAGCAGGCACGGGGACTCGGGAGGGACGCTGCCAGCTCTCTGGGTGCTGAGTTCACAAGGCTGCATTCATGACTTTCAATAGACCTGTGATGGTCTGTGCCCAGTGCTGGGGACACAGAAGAGTCAAACCTGGCTCCTGACCTGGACCTGGATCATCACTGTACAGGGAGGAGAGTAATCCAGGCTGATGAGGAAGGAGCATGACATGGGGTCTTAGGAGCAGTGAGGGGCAGAGCCATGGCAAAAGGCCCCGCCATGGAAGCTGAGGACTCTGACACCAGATGGAGGCAGTTGACTGACCTCTGCCCTTAGGGTCCAACCTATGGGCTTCTCATACATAGGGGTGACAAAGGCCATTCTATGCAGAATTTTCCTATGTGGCCAGGCAGCAGAAGTCCAGAGGGGTAGGGGCCACTCAGGGTCACACAGAGCAGCAGTTGCTGAAGACTGGGGGAAGTCCAGGCCTGAGCTCCACCTGCCCCTCCCCTGACGTGGGGCCACCACTAGCCTTTTATGAGCAGGCCTGGCTGCTGATGGTTGGAATAATGGCTGACTCCAGTGGGCGTCTGTCACTGTCTCCAGACAGGAGACAGAGATAGAGGGTCAAAGTTCACTATGGCTCTTTGGGGCAATGAAAGGCTGTGTTCTAGCCTCTTGCCAGAAATCAGCCAAAGTCAAGGAAAGCCCGACTCCCACAGTTATCACAGAAAGAGCACCCACTTTCCAGCCCAGACAGCTGCACCCCAGCTGGGTCCTGGCAGCCCCAGCTTCAGCCTGGGCGGTATGTTCCGGGCCCCTGGATCATCTGACCCTAATATCACCCCTTCACACCCCCTCCACCTTCTGCGGGAGCCACCCCGAACCTTTGAATGGGGGCAGATCCTGGAGGCTCTGCAATTTTCAGTGTAAACTGCCTGGAGTTCCCCACCTCACCCTCATTCGGTTCACCTGTGGACTCCCAACAGCACAGGCCCAGGAAACGCGGGGCCTCTGAAGCCGGGGAAGAAGGAGGCATGGAAAACAGTAATGTTTAATTGAGCACCTCGTCTCCACCCTGACTCTCAGGGCTGTGAGAGCTACACCCGCAGCAACCTGGGTACGGAGGCAAGGGGGCCCACAAGTGAGGGAGGGCACACGGAGTCAGAGGGCAGCAAGGAGGCTGAGGGGCAGTGGGAGTGCCAGGAGCAGGGCCCTGGATGGGGCTGGCAGGGCCAGGGCCCGCCCGTTGAGGCAGTCCCAGATCCAGTGTTGGTAGGAGGAGACCTGTAGGTAGATGGGTGGGGCCTCGCTCTTCTGGCAGCCTGCACCCCAGCTCACCAATCCCACCAGGTACCACGTGCCCTCCATGGAGCAGACCAAGGGCTCTCCAGTTAGCTCCTGCGGGAAGGGTTGGGGGAGTAAGGGTCAGGAAAGCCAGGCAAGGCCAGAGACAGGCAGGATGTCCTCACACCACACCTCCACAGCCCCCCAGTGCCAACATAGGTGAGAAGTGCTCCAGACCCAGGAGATCTTCCTCAAAAGGTTTCATCCCCCACCTCTTAACACCCACCCTCCATCTCCCCACGGACCCCCAACTCCTCTCACCTCCAACAGCCATCCCCATTCCCAGCCCCCATCTGTTTCCTCCCAGTCTCCCCCTACATCCTCCATCCCCATACCCCAGAGTCCTGCCCACCCCCTTCCCTTCCCCTACCCATCCTCCACCCTTCCCCTCTCCCTCCCCAGATGCCTCTCCCCCAGGTGCCCCTGAAGGTGAGGGAGCGAGGAGAGGCCGCTCACGTAGCAGAACTGCTCCCTGCGGGTGTCCTCCGCACACATCATCTGGGACTTGATGATCCGAACCAGAGTGGGGATTTTGGTGAAGTTGTGGTAGAAGTTGTCACACTCTTTGCTGTTCAGGATGATGACTTCCTTCTCCTGAATGGTCCGGAACTGAGGCCACATGCCTGTGGGACAGGGCCCCATTTAGGCGTGGCCACTCACCACCGCCCATTGCCTCGTCTTCTCTCCACTGTTCCCCACGTCCCACCTTTTCTGCTTTAGCCACACACCCGGCTCTTGTTCTAGCCCGTACCCATCTAGGGCCCTCAACACAGAGCCCCCAGAGCAGACTGCCCCCAACCCAGCCTTGCTGGGCCTGCTCTCGCTTCCTGCAGCGCCCAGGCCACTGGGGCCCTTGACACCACCTCTACCACACTCGGCCTCTCGGCTTTTGCCACTCCTTCCCTCCTGAGGGCCTGCCAAGCCTCTCAGGGCCCAAACCTTCCTTCTCTTCAAGCATCCCTTCCTCCACAGGCCTCTTCCCTGCTGAGCCTTCCCAGACCCCTCCATGGAGGCCAGGCACTGCTTCTTCCTCCTGCCTCCCTGACTAGTGTGTCCCTGTCCCTGGCCTAAGCTCCTGGGAGACAGGAGACAGGCCACAGCAGGGATGACAAAGTAACCCCCAGGTCCTCCCACATGGGCTGAAGTCCCCTTGAGCTGTTTTGAGAGTAAGTTCGTTCCTTCAGGCCACAGGGAAGGGCATCTCTCTTATGGGCTGGGGACCCCCTGAAGGAAGCAGACAGTTCTAGGGTCTCCTGGATGTTCCTGAGAGAACACACCTGCTCTCTGGGCCTTGCTCCTGAATTGGGATGACAAGGAGTTGAGGCCCAGTGAGGGGAGAGGAAATCATGAGCTCCAGATGCAGATGGTCCCCAGCCAGCCATGTGGGCCTTCTGGGCAGCATTTTACAGCACAGAAGACTGCTCCCCCCACAGCTGCTCCCCCCAGCAGCTGAGGCTGCTGCTAGGCCCGGCATGAGGCCCCAAGGCTCGAGCTCAGGGCTGGGGGCTGCAGGGCTGGGTCAGGGGTACACAGAGCTAAAGGCCAGTGGGCTAGAGGGTGCAGGAAAGAGAGCTGGAGTCTGGGCCCCTCTTGGGAATCAGAGTATGTTTAAGAAGCCAAGGGGGACCTCGGGCTGTTCTGGTGGCCCCTTCTATGCCCAGCTGTGCTGGGAGGTCCCAGGGCCCTAGGAGATCACAGCAGGGACTTCTGCCTGCTGACCATAACAGTGCCAGCTTCTTTGCAGCTTTCTCTTCTACCATTTCCCACTACGGGCACCTAAAAGAAGCATCTCTGACCAGAAGACAAAGGCCCAAATAGCACCTGGGGGAGGGAAGATGCACAGAGGGAAGATGCAGGTGCTCTGCTGCAAGCTGCCGATGCCTGGGCAGTGGGTGTGGACTGTGAGGTATTACCCTGTGCCTGTCTGCCTTCAAGGAAGTTCTGTTTACATGCCCTGGCCTGGCTCAGGATTCAGAGGTAATTGAGGTCCCCTGAGGCTGGAGCAGCAGTGAGGTGTTCCCTGCGAGATCCTCAAGGGGAAGGAGACCTCAGAGATGACAGCCTGGCAGGAAGGTCCCGGGAGCGGCAGGCTCCCTGGGGAAGGTGCCTCAGAAACGTCCATCTGTGGTGGCACCCTGGCCTGCACCCACATCCTTTCTCACAGCACCCGCCCTGGTCTGCGGAGGCTTTGACTCACCGTCAGCCTTGGGAAGTCCCCAGCCCGTCACAGTGCAGAGGGAATGGTCCTTCAACACATAGTCTGTGCCAGGCAGGCAGATGGGCCACACGTACTTGCTGTACTTGAGTTCCTGCTCGAGCTTGAGGAGGCCGATGTCGTTGGCCTGGCCCACCCAGGACCAGAACCGCTGGGCCCGGTACCTGCTATGCATGATGACCTGGAGCACCGGCACATCAGAGGCGGTCTGCGTCATCTGGTCAATCCATGGACTCCCCACCCTCACTGAGTAGATAACATCACGCCTAGGGGGGCCGTGAGGGGAGGCCATGATCAGCTCCAGGCCCCCTGACCCAGCCTCCAGCCTGGGCCTTCCCCCAGTCTGCTGCCCTCCCAGAAGATCCAGGAGGGGCCACCCACCCGCCTCAAGGCCCTGAGCCTACTCCTCACCACAGACATGAACAGGGCCCTGCACACTCACTGTGTGGTCCAGTCCTCACGACCTTTCATTTTATGGAGGGGGAAACTGAGGCTCAGAGAAGCCCAAGGAACCACTCGCTGCATAGCTAGGAGGCAGTGGAAGGGATGCAGACCCAGTTTTCTCTGGTTCCAAACTCTACTCTCAGTCCGTGGCATGGACTCTTTCACCCCATGCTGTGCCCTGGAGGAGGCAATTCCACTCCTTCCAGCTCCATGGAATGCGCCATGGCCTGGCTGTCTAGCTGCGCACCCCTAGGGTACCCCTTGGAGTCTGTATGTTGGCCCTTAGGCCTGGAACACATTTCACTCGTCAGCTCTCACAGCCAGCACTCCTGGCCCCAAAACATCAGAACACTCCCTCTTTTGTCCCCACACCAACCAGGCACCCTTGTGAGCATCTATCTTCCTTTCTGTCTCCCCCACCAAGCTGGAAGGAATGATCCATCCCTCCTCTGCCCCCAGTGTCCCAACCAGGGCCTCGCTCAAAGAAGTGTCAGAGACGGTTGATTGAAGGGAGGAACAAGGATGTGGGTGCAAAGGGGGTGAAATGAAGGAACTAGGAGCTTCTTCCCATGGAGAGGAGGCATGAGGCCAGACAAATGGCTTCTGAGCTTGCATTTCCCATCTGCGGAATGACTGCACGGGACTGAGAGGCCAGGCGAGGGGAGCGAACGGTGGGACACTGAAAAGACTGGAGCCGTGAAGGAATTTTTAGGACTCAGCCTCCACCTGCTTGGAGCCCAGGTGAGGCTGGGGCTGGGACTGTGGGGCTCTGCAGAGCACATAGCTGCCACTGCTGCCACCACTGCCAGAACGGCTGGCAGGGAGGGGGTGACTGGGCCCACAGCAGCTCCAAATGCCTCTCCACCCACCCCACCTCGGCCTTGACTCACCAGATCAGGCAGTGGGCCACAGTCAGCACCCACTGGGAGGCAATGATGGTGCCAGCACAGATGTGTGTGCCATTGGCCCGCACGCTGACCATCCAGGGCCACCGCCGAGCCACGGCTTCTGGGTCCCTGAGGGTGGGGTCCTGCTCGTAGGAAAAGCCACAGACTGAGGAGGAAGGTGAGAGCTTGATGAGGGATGGATCTTTCCCTGTCCCTCCCCTCCCCCAGCCTGACCTCCTGCCTCTCCATCCACTGGCCTGCACCCATCCAGGGGTGCTCCCTTTTCACCTGTCACCATGGAATCATGCTGTCCACATGTGGACTGGAGTCTCATGCCTCAGAAGGGTCCAAGCACTGCCCAGATATCTGTCTCCCTGTTCCCACAGCCCGGGCCCTAGAGCATCCCCAGCCTACCAGCCCAGTGTACCACCAGCCCCTCTGCCGTCCCCAACACACTCGCAGCTCCAATCAGATCCTTCACTAACTTGTTCTCATTTTCCACCTAGTTCCACCCTCACCATGTCCCCTACTTCAGCCAAGGCAGAGGTCTCTCCCTCCTCTGGGAACCCCTTTCTGTGGCTCAATGAGAGGAAAGTGGATGCCCCAACAGAAAAATGGGCATAGCCCAAGGAGGAAATCCCAGTAGCCAATGACCACAGAAGCTGCTCCGCCCTTAGTCTGCAGGGAAATGCAGACTGCTTCTTCTTTCCTCTTCTCTCTTCCCTCTTCCTCCTCCTCTGATGAGGTCTTGCTCTGTCACCCAGGCTGGAGTGCAGTGGTATGATCATTGTTCACTGTAACCTCAAATTCCTAGGCTCAAATGATCTTCCCACCTCAACCTCCTGAATAGCTGGGACTACAGGCACACACCACCACACCCAGCTAATTTTTTTATTTTTTAATTTTTTGGAGAGATAGAGTCCCACTATGTTGCCCAGGCTGGTCTCAAACTCCTGACCTCAAGTGATCTTACTGCCTCAGCCTCCAAAAGCACTGGGATTATAGGCATGACCCACTACCTCCAGCCTGGAAACGCAGATTTCAATCACGATGAGATTCTGCTGTGTACCACCCACCTGGAAAAAATGCAACATCTGTGACACCGAGTGTCAGTGAGGATTATCACCCAGAATGCCTACCCACGGCTGGTGGGAGTGCTCACTGCTGCAGCTGCTTTGGAAAACAGTTTCTCTAGATTGAAGATGCACATATCCAACATCCCAGGAGTCCCATTCTTAGTGTTTTCCAAATGGATTCGCAGATTGTAAACGTAAGTGGGCCGTGACCGGCCTTTTTAAAGGATAACATAGACAAGAAAACATCGGCATGCACAACACAGGGTACTGGAAGTCCTGTCTGGGTGACTTTCTGTGGCAGTTAAATGCTATTTGCTGACTCCCAGTCTTACGTCGGTCTGTTAAACATGCCTGAAAGCCACTGGGCAAGAGAACGTCTTACGTGTGCACCCTGGAGACACCACAAGAAGGCTCACACAGCCTGGCCCTGAAAGCTGTGCTGGAGATCCCAGAGGTCCCTGGCTGGGAGCCTGGGTCAGAAGCACGATGGGTCAGGGCCTGGAGCAGGGTGAGAGGCCACATGCCCCACAGCCAGCTCAGGTGGGGCGGGAACACACAGCGGGCCCCAGGCCCCTCTGATTTTCCTGCCCCCTACCTCAGCAGGAGGGGAGGCCTGTGAGGACAAGACACCCAGAGCTCTGGGCCTCCAGACAGGACCAGGCCTGGCCCACAGGTGTTTAGTGCTCAGTGAACACCTGTAGAAGGAGGCGCTCCTCTGTCCTGCTCGCCCCCGTCTCTTCTGCTCCCCTAACCCCAGCCAAGGTCCTTAAGACTCCTCTGTCACCCTCCTTGCCCCATGGAGTCTACACTCCTGGTACTCACAGTGGTATGGGTTGACTTTGCCTTCAGAAACTGGGGATTGGGTCTCCATGGTGGTCGAGGGCGGTGTCTGGGTGGTCAGGGCCTGCCGGAGAAGGCGAGGCCGGCTGGAAGGACAGGTGGCCTTGGGGACACACTGGACGCTCTGGTCGGCGGGATCAGCAGTGGACAGTGCCCCTGGGGCTTCCCCTGCGCCCCAGCAACCTGCAGAGGACGCCGAGCAGATTAGAGGTGGAAGGCGAGGGCCTCGTCAGGCGGGTGGGGTAGGGATTGGAAGGGACTCACCTGCAGGCCTCAGCAACAGCAGGAGCAGCAGCAGGGCACCGGCGCGGGAGGGGGCAGACGTCCGGGGGCGCTGCCCGCGGGCCAGGCTCTGGCACCAGGGACCCATCCCAGGGTGGCAGCCGACTGCGTCTCTCCGAAACGCGTTCCCAGTGCCGCCCCCACGACGGCGCCCCCTGTTGGCCGCATGCCGCGGACTCTGGTGAGCTGGGTGGGGATGCTCCTAGTGCCCCGCCTGCGTGGTGCCCCCCAGGGGCCACCGGCCACGGTGCTCCCGGTCTCTGACCTGCAAGGGCGCCCCTAGTGACAGCCCTCCCTTATACCTCCCGGGCTGGGTACGCCCCGGCTGACCTCCCTCCTTGGCCCCTCCCTCTCCTCACTCCGCTGGTCTAAGCAGTCTCCTGGAGTCCCTCAACTTAACTTCGGCCGATTCTCAGACCTTCTCACCCCTGCAGCCCATTGCCCTGGACTGGCTCATGGTGTCACCCCTCCCGCAGTGAGATGAAGACCAAATCTCAGGGGCTGGCATCCAGGATCTCCAAGTGACCCTACTTTCCCTCCAGCCCTGCCAGTGGGGCTTTGCCCAAGGAACTGAAATTAAGCAGATAGATGTGTTTTAAATAATGATTTTGAAAGACTGCTTCATTCTAAGCAACTACACCCCACCCTCACCCCATTCAGCAGATGCCCTTGCCCCACAGATCCATCTGCTTAGGAAAGAGAGCGCAGGCAAAGGGTCCCTCCACAGAGGAACACTGGTGCTTACCATTGCGCCACTGTGGGATGAGGAGGTCACTTTGCACGTTACAATTTGGGGAACACATTGATGGTTCCGTGACACAGGAGGGTAATACATTTAAAAAGTCATGTGGGGTACTCAAAGCTGTTGGAAAATTCCAGCCTAACAGAAGATAAGGTGATCCAGCATTGTGGCATGCACCTGTCCCAGCTACTCTCAGCTACTCAGGAAGGTGAGGCAGAAGGATCACTTGAGCCCAGGAGTTCAAGTCCAGCCTGGGAAACATAGCACCCCCATCTCTACAAGAAAATAATTTTTTCTAAGATATGGTGAAAGTTAAATCAAGCCAGGATATTCTAACATGTGTCCAGGCTTGTGGTCTTGGGATACACACTTGAGCTGGACAATCCATGCTCCAATCTCTGAAAAGACAGTAAATCACACCCTTCGGGTGCCCTGAGGGATGGGGGTGGGTGGTTGCTCAGCACCTGAGGACCATCAGGTCTGAGCAGCCCCTCGTTCCTCACACAGGGGCAAGGCTCTGTCCTCAGCCTGGTTACCTCCAGGTAGCCTTGCTCATGCTGCAGAGTCCAATGGAGGTCACCAAGGCAGCTCAGGAGCTCAGGGCACAGTCATCTCACACATTCATTACCCAGGCAGGCACTCTGCCCTATCCCCACATCACCTACCTCTGCCAGAGAGAGAGGAGGAATTGGTCAGGCTCTGCAGACCCATGGAAGGATATGAAGGGTTGGGAGAAGCCAGTGGGTTCTGAAACACGGTCCATGATTGTGGGTCTGTGATCTGGCCATGGTGAGTTACTTGGGAAGAGGCCAGGCCTCGCAGGAAGGCCTGAGGGAAAGTGTCTGTCGCATACCCAGGGGAGGGCCATGGGGACCTGGGGATTACTGGAGTGCTGGGATGACTAAGAAGGAGCTGCAGTCCCACATTTGGGAGAAGAGGGAGGGGAACAGTCTGCCAGGGTCACACAACAAGCACAAGACAGACACGACATAAAGCTATCAGAGAAGGCTCAGCTTGAGAGAACAGCCGGGACTGCTTGGGGGTTAGGAAGGTTGTGAAGGGCTCTGGCCGAAGTCAGGAAGCGAGATGATCACTTGAGTGGCTCAAAGTTCAAAAGCACCTTCATTGAACAACAGAAAGTAACAAAGGCTCTTGGACCCTCCCCCTCACTCTGCCCTGCCATCCTGTGCAACCTCTCATCTCCACCTCTGAGGGTAGAACAGAGGGGAGGGAGAAGCAGCCTCCGGGAGGGACTGTCCTCGAAACACCGCTCACAGGAGCCACAGGGAGCCCAAGGAGCCCAGCAGAATGTAGCCAGTGAGGAAAACTGGGCTCAGGAAGGCAGGGCCAGCCCTACTGACGAACTTCATGTCAGCAACCTCTGTCTTGATCCACTGGTTGAAGTGGGCAGTGCTGGTGTAGATACCCGGGAAGTGGCGCTGGCCACAACTAAAGCCCCAACTCACCACTCCTATCTGAATCCAGGTCTTGTTCATTTGGCAGACAAGGGAGCTGCCAGAGTCAACCCGTAGAGAAAAGGAGAGAGGGCATAAGGATGGCAGCAGGAGGGCATCCCCGGCCTGAGCCCGCCCCTCAGGATGAGCTCTGTGACACGTAAGCTCTGCACTGGACCACGCCAGCCTCTGTCTTCATTTTCCTGCTAACTCTGACCCTAACCCCAAATCCCCTCCTCTGCTTTCCCATTAAATCCTGGTGGTCTTTTTCTTTCCTGAAATCCTGCTTGCAGAGTGAGCTGTTTGAAACGCAAACCAGTTCTCCTCTTTTTGTGCAAACATGGGTTTACAGATAAGAATACTATTTACAATGACATACAACAAAAGGTCATAGCTGTTATTGCCGCTGATAGTGGGTTTCTTATGATTTTTTAAAACTTTCTTTACACTCTTCTGTAATGTCAGAAAATTTTATAAATCAGAAAAACCACTCAATTATATTTATTTTTAAAACATAATGCACACCAAGATTTACAGGACATAATCTAATGAAGAATGCAAAAGACTTTTAAGGAAAAAATAAACTGTGCCTAAGAACATAAAAAAAGACCTACATCAATGTACAGATATACTGTTGTTCAAAGCTGAAATAACTTAAAACAACGTGAAAATGTCAATTCTCAGCATTTGGCTTCCTGTAGTATGGAAGACAAGATACCCTAACCAAACTTATTGCTAAAGATACCTACAAATGTGAGACTTTTTTTTAAATTATGATTTTAAATGCATAGGTAAGCTAGCAAGAAAGTAAAGACTCTTCAGAGTCCAAAACCTAAATGAGGGTTAGAATATAGAGGTCAGTAGAGCCCAGAAGACAGCTTTTGTCCCAAGGCCCTTTGTCAAACACAGCAAAACTGAGCTTCAGTTTTCATAGCCTTGTTCATGGGTTCAGGAGACAAAAGACAAAACCGAGGGCCTAACTGGAGGAGCCTCAGAGTAGACGCCTGCAAAAAGTTATGCCTTCAGAAAATGACCACACCCTCACAGTGAGGGTGAACTGGAAACACTCTCGTATGAACTCACAACATGACTTCACGCTGTCTGGGTGGTTCAAAAAACCTGAACCAAGGATGGAGGTGGTTTAAAGTGGTGCTGGGATATTCACAATAGTAAAGACACGGAATTAGCCTAAATGCCCAACAATGATAGACTGGATAAAGAACATGTGGTACATATATACCATGGAATACTATGCAGTCATAAAAAAGAACATGATCATGTCCTTTGCAGGGACATGGTTGCAGCTGGAGGCTATTATCCTTAGCAACCTAATGCAGGAACAGAAAACCAAACACCACATGTTCTCACTTGTAAGTGGGAGCTAAATGATGAGAACTCATAAACACAAAGAAGGGAACAGACACTGGAGCCTACTTGATGGGGGAGGGTAGGAGGAGGGAGAGGATCAAGAAAAACAACTAATAGGTACTAGGCTCAAAAACTGGGTGATGAAATAATCTGTACAACAAAGCCCCATGACACAAGTTTACCTGTGTAACAAACCTGCCCTTGTACCCCTGAACTTAAAAGTTAAAAATAAGTAAATAAATAAAGTGATGCTGGGTTGGTCATACCTGCAGGCACCTGGCTGAAGCAAACGTAGATTCTGTCTGGAGGAACCTGTCTTTCAAGCCACACCTCAGAGTAGTCCTACAATTAACACTCTAAGGAGCATGTCTTCGCTCCTCAAAACATTGCACACCACACAAGGAAGTTGAGGCACCATGAGCAAATGTCAGCCAGCAAAATAACTGGGAGCAGTCAGAGCCTTTGAGGCTTGAGATACAGGAACGGCCGCAGGGAAACTTTAACATGCCCGTGAGGGCACTCTTTCACAGGCTTGCTGGTGGTACGTGGATGTTGCTAATGTCATTCTTTATTCTCCATATATGTTTTATAAATATCCTTTTGTCTATTCAATACAGAGTAAAAGCAATTTAAAATCATAACAATGTCAATTCTCCTTACATTAGTCTCTCAAAGCAATTACAATTAAAACACCAGCAGGGTTTTCTCAGGAACTTGACAATCTGATTCTAAAATTGATATTGAAGGATAATAGTCCTTAAATTCTAGGATGGTTTTGAGAAAGGAGAGAAAATTGGAGAGTCAGGTTGGGGGCAGGTTTGACCTACCAGATAGTTACACATATTTTAAAGCTATAATTATAGAAATATAATTAAAGATGAGAAAGCTATAATTATAGAAATAGTGGGGTACTGTCACAGAAACAAAAAAATAGCCCAGTGGGGGCCGGGAAAGCCCGTAACCTGATGCCTACCCAGGAGGACACTTGACACATGTTACACAAAGCATCACGTCTGCGGGAAATGAGGGCTCTGCAGTAGATGGTGGCAACATTGGCTCACCAGAAGGAGAAAAGCGAAGTTGTATCCTACCGTAACAAAACTTCAGAGGAATTAAAACTCTGAATGTGAAAAGTAAAAATGATAAAGCTAATTAAAACATATAAGACCAGCACAGTGGCTCACACCTGTAATCCCAACCCTCTGGGAGGCCAAGGTGGGAGGATCACTCGAGCCCAGGAGTTCAAGACCAGCCTGGTCAACATAGTGAGACCCCGTCTTCACAAAAATAAAATTAGCCAGGCATGGTGGCACACACCTTAGTCCCAGCTACTCTGGAGGCTAAGGCGGGAGGATCGCTTGAGCCCAGGATTTCCAGGCTGTAGTGAGCCATGATCATGCCACTGCCCTCTAGCCTGGGCAACAGAGCCAGACCCTGTCTCTAAAATAAAAAATAAAACCAAAACCAAGATGCATATAGGACCATGTTTTTATGACTTGAGATGAAGCATATTTTTAAAAATAAGATTCAAAACCCACAAACTGGTGGGTGCAGTGGCTCATCCCAGCACTTTGGGAGGCTGGGGTGGGAGGATCTCTTGAGCCCAGGAGTTCAAGATCAGGCTAGGCAGCATCGTGACACCCCATGACTACAAAAAATTTAAAAATTAGTTCCAGCTACTCAGGAGGCTGAGGTGGGAGGATCGCTTGAGCCCAGGAGGTTGAGGCTGCAGTGAACCATACCATGCCACTGCACTCTAGCCTGGGTAACAGAGCAAGACTCTGTCTCAAAAAAGCAAAACAAAAACAAGCAAACAAAACAAAACTCACAAACCTGAAGAAATGTGTTAGGCTTGATTACATCAAAACTAAGGCTATCTGTTCACTAAAGGATACCAAATCTCAATGAAGACTGATGAATTAAGATAGGGCTCTGCCTAAAACAAACCAAAGGTGAATGTTGAACATATCTAAGGACCTCTTGAAAATAACAAGCAGGCCGGGCGCGATGGCTCACGCCTGTAATCCCAGCACTTTGGGAGGCCAAGAAGGGTGGATCACGAGGTCAGGAGATCGAGACCATCCTGGCTAACACGGTGAAACCCCGTCTCTACTAAAAATACAAAAAATTAGCCGGGCGTGGTGGCGGGCGCCTGTAGTCCCAGCTACTCAGGAGGCTGAGGCAGGAGAATGGCGTAAACCCGGGAGGCGGAGCTTGCAGTGAGCCGAGATCGCCCCACTGCACTCCAGCCTGGGCGACAGAGCGAGACTCCGTCTCAAAAAAAAAATAAGAAAAGAAAATAACAAGCAGAGTGAGTTGGGGGAGATGTGAGGCTTCCACAGCCTCACCATGGAGATTACACCAGGCCAGCTTCCTGATCTGGCAGGGCAGGGAACCCCATCCCCAGGAGCACCAGAGAGTGGGGGGCTCCTGAAGTAAGGTTTAAATTTAAATAAAAACTTTTAATGGCACAAGGCATTTCATAACTGAAAGTGACTAAAAATTATGAACTCTGCCCAAAATGATGTTTGGGGAAGGAAGGAAAATTTGACATAGGATATGTGGGGGCAATTATTTGAAAGAATAAAACCATTTAATGTGAATACCTTAACAAATTCAGATGCCTCAGTAAACAATTACAGGAGGAGATCTGCAGCACAATAATATTTATATCAATTAAAACACACACAGCAACACTACGCATTCTTCAAAGACAGATATCTTTAATTTCACTTTATTATCATTATGATTATGATTATTTGAGATGGAGTCTTGCTCTGTCAAGCAGGCTGGAGTGCAGTGGCGCGATCTTGGCTCACTGCAACCTCCACCTCCTGGGTTCAAGCAATTCTCCTGTCTCAGCCTCCCGAATAACTGGGACTACAGGCACGTGCCACCAAGCCTAGCTAATTTTTGTATTTTTAGTAGAGACGGGGTTTTGCCATGTTCGCCAGGCTGGTCTCGAACTCCTGACCTCAGGTGATCCACCCACCTTGGCCTCCCAAAGTGCTGGGATTACAGGCCTAAGCCACCGCGGCTGGCCTAATTACACATATTAGACAGATTTGAGTTGATGTTCTTTTTGGGGGAAGGGCAAATGGAAGATGAAGGAGAAAATGAAGCCAGTGATAATCACACCAGCAAGGATAGTGTGAGGGCCCTTGCCTGAGATAGGACTGATGGGACTCTAGAGGCCCAGAGAAAGTAAGAACATGAGAAAAGAAGAGAGAGAGAGAGATCCACTGTAGGTAAGCATTCTCTCACCTCAGTGAAATAAAACCAGAGTTCAGTAACAAAATGTGAGTCACTCCACCAACAGGAAAAAATAACTTTCAAAACGTTAAAGTAAAAACAAAATCTACAATTAGAATGTAGAGTAAAGAGAGCATCACGTATTGCACAGGATGTGGGCCTAAACTGGGCACAGATTGTCCTGGTCTAAAGTACTTTTAATATCAAGCAAGAGAGAATAAAAATAAATTATTCGTTATTATCATCAATTATCACTGCACATTCAGCTCAAGACACGTGAAAAGGAATTAATAAAGACAAAAAGAGGATAGTTCATGTGTTACAAAGCAGAAAAATCATAGACTTGAGAAATAAAAATCAATAGCTTATTCTTAAAAGACAACAAGGCTGGGCACAGTGGCTCACGTCTGTAATCCCAGCACTTTGGGAGACTAAGGCAGGAGGATTACTTGAGCTCAGGAGTTCCAAACCAGCCTGGGCAAAACATAGTGAAATCCTGTCTCTACAAAAAATTTAAAAAATTAGCTGGGCATAGTGGCACACGCCTGTAGTCCCAGCTTCTCAGGAGGCTGAGGCAGAAGGATCGCTTGAGGCCATGAGTTCAAGGTAACAGTGAGCTATGATCACACCACTGCACTCCAGCCTGGGCAACAGAGTGAGACACTCTTTCAAACAAAACAACAACAAGAACAACAAAACAGATAAGCACCTTGTGACTCTTACCAAGAAAAACAGAAAGAGAAGGAAAAATGGAAACAGAGGCCGGGCACGGTGGCTTACATCTGTAATCCCAGCACTTTTGGAGGCCGAGGTGGGTGGATCACCTGAGGTCAGGAGTTCGAGACCAGCCTGACCAACATGGTGAAACCCTACCTCTACTAAAAATACAAATTCGCTGGGTGTGGTGGCACATGCCTGTAATCCCAGCTACTTGGGAGGCTGAGGCAGGAGAATCACTTGAACCCAGGAGGCGGAAGTGCAGTGAGCTGAGATCACGCCATTGCACTCCATCCTGGGCAACAAGGGCAAAACTCCGTCTCAAAAAAAAAAATCAAAACCAGAAAAAAAAAAAAAACTAATGTAGAATTTTATATGTATAGAAAGAAGTGTTAGGAATATAAACCAAACAATTTAGTGTAGAAATTTCTAGGTAGTTTGATTACAGGAAAGTCTCATTTTCTAATTTTGCACTTATGTATTACTTTTTAAACAAAATGTGTGCATTTTTTTCAAAATCACAGAACATAGTTTAAAATAAACTAGTGATGATGGAATCACAACAGTGAAAATTTAAGAGATGAATTTAAAGTTCAAATCAAAACTGATTTTATGATCTTAAATGCTTTAAACACAAAACTAGAAAGAGTAAACCTTCTCAGCATATTCCATATAATTGATACCACTTTAGAACTAATTTTAAGACCAGGAAACTGAGCTGGAAATCAATAACAACAAAAAAACCATGCATAGGTCAAAATAAAATCAAAATAGAAACTTTATAAAATATTGTGGCATGAAACTAAAGCCATACTTAGAGGGAAATATGTAGCCTCAAAAATTTGTATTGAGAAGGAAGAAAGAACGAAAATAAATAATGTAAGTGTCCAACTGAAAAAAACTATCCCTTGTGTTTACACAACCTTGATATATGAGAGAGGTAGTGACAGCCAGTGCAGGAAATGACTTTTTCAATAAATAGCATTAGGAAAATTGGTGGTCCACATGAGAAAATAAATAAAAATAGATTCCTATCTTACACCATTCCCAAAATGAATGCCACATGGTTTCAACACATGAAAACCATAATTTCCAAATTCTGAGGAAAAAAATATAGGAGAATGTCTTTATGACCTTGGGAAAAGGAATGATTAAATAAGACACAAAAAGCATAAATCAGAGACGTGATATATTTGACTAAAATAAAACCTAAATTGCCGTTCAGCAAATCACAATACAAAAAAAAAAATAAAAAGATAAATGGAAAACTGGGAGAAGATTTTGCAATATACACAATGAACATAGAATTTGTATCCAGAATATTAAAAAATAAAAAAGGAAAACAATAGTAAAATGTCCAAAGTATATGAATAAGTGATTCACAGAAGAGGAATCACAAATAGTGAATTAACATATGAACTGCACAAACACATTAGTAACTGGGGACATGCATGTGACAACCGCAACGGGTACTATTTCCCATCCATTGGAATGGAAAACATTTTATAGTCTGACAATACCAAACGCTGGTGAGAAATGGAGAAGGAACTCTCAAATACTGCTGTTAGAATATAAATTACTACGATGACTTTGGAAAACAATTTGACCATGACTATTAAAGATGAAGATAAATACAGCCTATGACCCAGCACTCCTGTGCAGATACATCTTGCTGAGAAATTGTGGAACATGTAAATAGGGAGATGTGTGTGAGAATACTTAGAGCAGCAGCAGAGTTTGTGATATGAAAAAATTGGAAACTCCCTCAATGTTAATAAACAAGAGCTTGGGTAAATTGTGGCATATTCACAAAAGACAATATTGTAGAGCAGTTAATGTATAAAACCTGCATGTATCCATATGAATAAATCTCAAAACCAATGTTGAACAGAAGGTGCAAGTGGCAGGTGGCAGAAGTATTCATTCTATGCTTGCAGAATGAATGTAAAACACTTATGCAAAACAGGTTCTGCCCGCTCATGGCCCACATCTGGGCATGTAGCTGATGCTCAGAAGTGGTAAACTAACCTGAGAAGGATTGCCATCGCAACCTTCATTGTGGACAGGGACAAGAGTATTTCACCCTTATTTTACAGGCTAAATGGAAGCCCAGGGGAAGGAGATTTTTTCTTTTCTTTTCTTTTCTTATTTTACTTTAAGTTTCGGATGCATGTGCAGAACGTGCAGGTTTGTTACATAGGTATAATGTGCCATGGTGGTTTGCTGCACCTATCGACCCATGATCTAGGTTTTAAGCCCTACATGCATTAGATATTTGTCCTAATGCTCTCCCTCCCCTTTCCCCCTATCCCCCGACAGACCTTGGTGTGTGTTGTTCCCCTCCCTGTGTCCATGTGTTCTCATTGTGCAACTCCCACTCATGAGTAAGAACATATGGTGGTTAGGTTTTCTGTTCCTGTGTTAGTTTGCTGAAGATCATGGCTTCCAGCTTTATCCATGTCCCTGCAAAGGACATAATCTCATTCTTTTTATGGCTGCATAGTGTTCCATGGTGTATATGTACTACATTTTCTTTATCCAGTCTATCATTGATGGGGCTATTTGGGTTGGTTCTATGTCTTTGCTATTGCAAATAGTGCTGCAATAAACATACATGTGCATGTGTCTCTCTCTTTTTTTTTTTTTTGAGACAGAGTCTCACTCTGTCACCCAGGCTGGAGTAAAGTAGCACAGTCTCGGCTCACTGCAACCTCCACCTCTTGAGTTCAAGTGATTCTCCTTCCTCAGCCTCCCAAGTAGCTGGAACTACAGGTGCATGCCACCATGCCCAGCTAATTTTTGTATTTTTAGTAGAAACAGAGTTTCACCATGTGTGCCAGGCTGGTCTCCATCTCTTGACCTTGTGATCTGCCTACCTCAGCCTCCCAAGCATGTGTCTTTATAGTAGAATGATTTCTATTCCTTTGGGTATATACCCAGTAATGGGATTGCTGGATCAAATGGTATTTTAAAAGTCAAGAAACAGTAGATACTGGCGAAGCTGTGGAGAAATAGGAACACTTTTACACTGTTGGTGGGAATGTAAATTAGTTCAACCATTGCGGAAGACAGTGTGGCGATTCCTCAAGGATCTAGAACCAGGAGGTTTTCATAAGGGGTCCCAGTGCCGTGTAAAAAGAAAACGCATGACTCATGAAAGCCTTCTCCTGCTCCAGTCCACAAGCTCCGCACCTGACAAGTGTCCAAGCCCCATTCAGAGTGGGCACACAGCACATCATTCCCGATGAAGCTCTTCTTGTCCTTCAAGAAGAGGAATTGGTACCGCTGTTTGCAGATGTCATTGTTCACGATCCTGACAGCCATCTCGTGAAGACTGTAGGGGGTACTTGGGGTCACTGAGGAAACAGAGAGCCAGCCTTGTCATGCCCTCAGCTTTTCGGCCATCCCCATCACAGAGCTGTCCACATGTGCTAAGGTGGGAGGGAGGGCCATTTCCTGGGATGGTGATTGATAAAGGCCCCAGCCCACAGCCTAACTTTTGAAACAGCCCAGCTCATTAACAAAGACTACACAAAAGTGTCCCAAGGGGCTTGGAGTGATATCCAGGCACCAAAGGACAAGGAGGACAAGAGGGGATTTCTCCAGGAATTCAGGTTCTATGAGAGTGAAGAGCTCAGCTCTGCCCCATGGCCACCGGCAAGGTGCCAAGACCCTAGAGAGGCCCCCACAAAGCCTCCCAGATTCTAGGACCCAAGGAGAGCACCCACAGGGGCCAGACCTCCAGCAATTTGGGGGTACCTCAGGATAACCAGTACACAAGATGGATAGAGAAGCCTCAATACCTCAGTATGTCCTGAGATCGTGGCCCTCATGCCACTAATGGGAACTCCATTAATAACCAAGAATTCACTTCCTGCCATGCTGCAGGGTAAGCACTTGGCATTTCATTTAACTTCACTTTGGGAACTGAGGTCCATGCAGGTCACATGTGTCTTTCACACTAGAGCACTGGGTATATCTTTGTATCAAGAGGTCAGGAAATGTTTGTTGCCTGAGTGAATGAATGAAGGAGCCCGTGATGGGGCTGTGTTCGGAAGAGGCGAGTGTCTTGTAACCTCTGCGAGCCTTCACTCACCTTTTTTCCCTGTAGTTCCCCAGCCGATTACCCAGCACATGCTTCCAATGGATGGCTTGAATTTGATGTTAGGGAGGCAGACAGGCTGGACGAAGGGGGACCACGAGATGGAGTCCCTGAGCTTTAGGAGGGCAATGTCCTGAGACATGAGATTGCTGAAATCCTTATGAATCACCATGCGAGTGAGCGGGAGCTGAGTGCCATTTTCTGGGAGCTGGTGGACTCCCACCATCACGGAGTACAGGCTGGGGTCCTTGGATCTGCAGGACCATGGGTAGGAGGCAGGTCGCCAATGGTAAGGCCATAAGAAAGGGAGGAGACGGGCCCTGAGCTCAGGACCACCCAGCCAGGCCCCCTGCTCCCAGATCCCTAGATTCACCAGGGACCCCCGAGGCCAGAAAGCAAAGTCCCCAGCTCCCGCTGACTGACCTCTGCAAGCAGTGTGCAGCTGTGAGGACCCACTGGTGGTGGATGAGGGAGCCGCTGCAGATGTACGTGCCCAGGAACAGGATGCTCACCTGCCATGGCCACTTGCCTACCTCTACCAGCTTCCCCTTCACCACCCTGCAGGACACGTTGGTCTGACCGCAGGCCCGGAGCCAGGGCCCTGAGGAAAGAGGCTCTCAGGCAGCGAAGGGCAGCCCTCACACCCCTGGACACAGATTTGAGACAGAGAGAGCCGCCTTCCAGCCCTGTCATAAGCAGCCACTTACACATGCACATGTGAGAAGGGGCTTTTCCCACTGCCTCAAAACTGGCAACCAGCAGGGCATGGTGGCTCACACCTATAATCGCAGCACTTTGGGAGGCCAAGGTGGGTGGATCACTTGAGGTCAGGAGTTCAAGACCAGCCTGGCCAACATGATGAAACCCCATCTCTACTAAAAATACAAAAATTAGCCTGGCGTGGTGGTATGTGCCTGTAATCCCAGCTACTCTCGGGAAGCTAAGGCAGAAGAATCGCTTGAACCTGGGAGGTGGAGGTTGCAGTGAGCCGAGATGCCACTGCACTCCAGCCTGGGTGATGGAGCCAGACTCTATCTCAAAAAAAAAAAAAGGCAACCAAAGGCCAGGATCAGCAGGTACCCCATATTCTAGAGTTCCCAAACAATGAGGACCAGACAACTCCTCCTGGGCTTGTTATAAGCCATCACCCAGGACTCATCCTTGCCAGTAGTTTACATAAACAGATGGTTGGGGGAGAGAAGCAGAAGAGAGAATCACCACAGGGGTGGGCTGTCTCAGCCAGGGGATAGGTGATGTGGCACAAGTTGGCCAGGCTGCCTGTCCCCAGTGAAGAGTAATGTCACACTGCACTGCTCCAGGGGCCACCCATGCCCCTGGAGGTGCAGTCCATGTGATCGTGTAGGGAAGTGAATAGAGATGTGTGTCCATTCCCTCCTTGACTCTCACTGGCCCCAGCAGCAGGGGTGAGAAGAGAGCAGGCTGCACTGAACCACGTATGAGATGGAGATTTTAAACGGGCCCAGTCTGGATTGCTACAGGTATTTACTAACTAAACATCATAAAGGATAACAAAGGGAGAAAGTCACACCAGTAATCACAGAGCTTTGGAAAGCCCCAGAGGGAGGATGGCTTGAGGCCAGGAGTTCAAGGCCAGCCTGAGCAACATAGCGAGATCTTATTTCTACAAAAGCAGAATTAATCCGGTGTGGTGGCACACAACTGTAGTCCCAGCTACTCAGGAGACTGAGGCGGGAGGATCACTTTAGCCCAGGAGTTCGAGGCTGCAGTGAACTAGGATCGCACCCTCCATTCCAGCCTGGGCGACAGAGTAAGACCCTGTCTCTAAAAAACTTTTAATCTTTTTTTTTTTAAATATGGAACGCTTCACGAATTTGCATGTCATCCTCTTTTCACTCCCAAAGAGTCTATTGAACACAGGTATTGAATTCTGCTACAGCACTCGCAAACCACTGAAGCTCTGTGAGTCTCGATTTCCCACTGTGAAATGGGATGCTGGTGAAGCTCACCTCACATGGTGTTGCAACCTCACTCAGTCTCAGCCGCGCTGATACAGAGTGGGCACTAAGCCTCACTCCCTCATCATAGCAAGATGGGGTCTCCTATGACTGTGCCTCCCAAACAAGCTCACTCATTCCATGGATGTTAGTGTTAGTCTGTTCTTTTTTTTTTTTTTTTAGATGGAGTCTCACTTTGTCACCCAGGCTGGTGTGCGGTGGTGTGATCTCAGCTCACTGCAACCTCCACTTCCCAGGTTCAAGTTGTTTTCGTGCTTTCAACCTCCTGAGTAGCTGGGATTACAGATGTGCACCACCATGCCCAGATAATTTTTGTATTTTTAGTAGGGACAGGGTTTTGCCATGTTGGCCAGGCTAGTCTCAAGTGATCCGCCCTCCTTGGCCTCCCACAGTGCTGGGATTACAGGCGTGAGCCACTGTGCCCACTGTGTTCCCCCATTTTTAATAAGGCTCTTCCCTCCTGTCATGGTCACCCTGGAAATTGGAACTGCCCTGACACGGTTTGGGTACCCAGTCTGCTGAGGATGTACCACCCACCAGGACATGGACACACCAAGGCCCTTCAGGCATGAGGACAGCCCGACACAGGCACCCGGCAAACAGACCCCTCCAGCCTCTGTCCCATGTCCCTGAAGTCTTACCTTCAATATACGGCTGATAATCTAATCTGGCAGAAGAAAGTGGAGATGTAAGGCCTTGAAGATCCCCCAGCCCACAGGCCATGGCAAGCGGGTATCTACTCCTCAATGCTCCTTCTAATGGGGTGTGGAGGCGGAGGGGGTGGGGCACCTCCACTATGCCAAGATTCTAGAACTCATGGTTTGTGTGTTCATGACTGTGGGGAGTAGGCATCTGCCCCAAGGTTGGGGGCCTACCTGGCTGTGGCAGTCACAGGACTCTGAGAAGGAGGCAGTGTGGTCATGGCAAGGCCCTGCCAGGGCCACAAGGTGATGCTGCTGTCAGGAACCTCCCTGGAGTGGTACTCCTCGTGCTCGGCCCGTGACAGTGCCTTCTGGGCCCAGCTCTCTGCAGTGTGCCCTATGTCCAGCCTTGGCCTTGATGGTGCCCCCAGTGTGTAGTTCTGAGCCTGTGACAGTACGATGTGCCTGGCTCGTGACAGTGCCTGGTGCCTGGCCCATGAAGCACCCTAGTGCCCAGCCCAGGTTCCTTTGTGAACCCCCTCTCATGCCTCCCTGGAGGTGTGGAAACTGAGGCACTCAGAGGGCGATAACTAGTTCTTGTAGTATGTGATGTGATTGAGGTGGAACTGGAGGTTTCTTTTTTCCCTCAGGGTCTGTATTTTCTTTACTTTTCTTTTCTTTTTTTTTTTTTTTCAGACAGGGTCTCACTCTGTCACCACCCTGGAGTGTGATGGTGGTGAGATCATAGCTCATTGCAGCCTCCACCTCCCAGGCTCAAGCAATCCTCCTACCTCAGCCTCCCAAGTAGCTAGGACCACAGGTGTGCACCATCATGCCTGGCTAATTTTTTTTTTTAATAGTTTTTTTTTTTTTTTTTAAAGCACAAACAAAAAGATGCATATCAAACATATTAGGAAGATTGCACATGGGAAGATGGGGAATAGAAATGGGGGTGGGAATTAAAGAAAATAAATGAGAGAGGGACTTTGTATGGATCAATGATAATAACTCAATCCTCTATTTGACAAAGAAGAAGAAGGAAGAGGAAGAAAAAGAAAGTGGGATAAAGGATCAGAAAGGGAGGAAAATAGAAAAAATTAGAGTATGACTCCAGGGTAGACCTGTTTTGTTGTTGCTGGGTTGGTTGGTTGGTTTGTCTGTTGTATTTTTCATATGTTTCACCATGTTGGCCAGGCTGGTCTCGAACTCCTAGCCTCAAGTGATCAACCCACCCTGGCCTCCCAGAGTACTGGGACTACAGGCGTGAGCCACCATGTCCAGCCCCCACATTGCTTCTGGCCTCTGTGGTAGACCTCCCAGATGGGGCAGCCGGGCAGAGGCACTCCCCACATCCCAGACGGGGCGGCCATGCCTGGCTAATTTTTTTAAAATTTTTTGAGAGACAAGGTCTCATTGTGCTGCCCAGGCTGGTCTCAAGCTCCATGGATTACAGGCATGAACCACTGTGCCCAGCCCAGGGTCTGTATTTTCAAAGGAAAGAGCTCCTGGGTTGAGGAAATCTAGGTATGTTTAACCTGGGAGGGTGGCTTCCTGAGAGGAAGCCACTTGCAGACTTGGGCCTTCACAAATCAGCAGAATGAATGACATCTGGGGACACCTTGTCACCACTACCCCAAGGTCTCCCCTCCCAAGGATCCCAGGCTCCTCACACTGTCCATGCAGGAAGCTCCTGCTCCACCCTGCAGCCAATGCTGCCAAGGACATGGAGTGACGAGGTTGTTCACACTGCTGGGGAG
Organism: Hylobates moloch; assembly: GCF_009828535.3. Lineage (NCBI taxonomy): Eukaryota > Metazoa > Chordata > Mammalia > Primates > Hylobatidae > Hylobates > Hylobates moloch. The sequence goes on along the minus strand of NW_026652283.1, from coordinate 82,655,583 downwards.
ATAAACTGACATGACCACTATAAAGGACTGTTTGGAATCATTTAGCAGAGCAGAAAGTGTGCCTACCCCACAACCCACAGTTCCACTCCTGGCTTCATGCCCTAGAAACTGCACAGATGCAGCAGAACAGGTGCAAGAGACTGTTCACTAGCAGCGCTCCTGGGAAGAGTCCCAGCTGGAAACTACCCAACTGCCATCCAAGGTGCAACAGCTACACAGAATCTTCAGCAGCGGTGAGAATGGATGAGCTGCTGCTACACCTAGCTGGAAGGTGACGCTCATAACCCTATTCTGAGTGAAAGAATTCAGATACAAAAGTCAGATACAGTCTGTGTACTGTATGAAATTAAAAAACAGGCAAAACAAACTAATTTTAGGGCTATATGGTAGAAAATCAAGGAAATTATTATCTATACAATCGGATTCCCTCCAGGGGGAAAGACATAGAAAGGGAAAGAGGGAGAAAGAAAAGAGAAACTTCAGAGAAGAGAAACGCTATCACTCTTCTGCCTTTGCAGAAAATAATTCTTTGGGGGAAGCAACCAATCAATAAAACAAAACAGGATAACTGAATAAAGATCAGGCATATCTGTTATCACAACCAATGTGAATGCATAGAATTCTACTTTTAAAATAAAAAGATCCTCATGTTGGGTAGAAAAGAACCCAACCACATACCATTTATTAAAGACACACCAAAAACAAAGTGGCATAAATAAGGTGAAAGTAAAAAGATGTGGCTGGGCTTGGTGGCTCACACCTGCAATCCCAGAACTTTGGGAGGCTGGGGCGGGTAGATGGCTTGAGCCCAGGAGTTCGACACCAGCCTAGCCAACGTAGTGAGACCTCGTCTTTACAAAAAATAAAAAAAATTAGGCAGGAGTGGTGGCATGCACCTGTGGTCCCAGCTACCCAGGAGGCTGAGAGTGTGGCGAGCTGAGATCACGCCACTGCACTCCAGACTGGGCAACAGAGTAAGACTCTGTCTCAAAAAATATTAATTAAAAAAATTAGAAATTAATTAAATTTTTAAAAGATAGGCAAAAATATATTTATATGCAAGCAAAAGTGGCAATGGCAATGTTAATCTCTAAAAATGATTCAAGACAAATGATTTAAACAGAAAAAGAAAGCTATTTTGTATTGAAAAAGGCACAAATTGCAGTATGTAACATCATAAAGTTTTGTCCGTCAATAAAATAACATCAAACATATGAAACAAAATCAATCAGCAACACAGGAGAAACTGGAAAATCTCTCTTGCAGTGGGAGAGTCTTCTCCAACTCACTCTGTCCTTGAGAGATGGAATAGCTATAAACTACTAATAAAATAATACTAATAACTAGAGCAATACATTATTAAAAAACCTTACTGGGTGTGCCCAAGGCAAATTCGTAACCTTAAAGATGTTTATTATTGAATAACAGAGAATGAAAATAAATGACCTAAATACTCAAATCTAAAAACTATAAAAAGTAGAAAATAAACCAGAGGAAAATCTGAAGGAAAAAAAGTACAAAATATAAAATTGTACCTTAATCAATTAGAACTGCCAAAATTAAGAATGAACTCCGATCTGGATCTTTGAAAAAACAAGTAATGTTACACAGGACAACAGGCATGGTTTATATTGATAGGGTGTAACCCACTAAGATAATACAGCAGGCATGAACCCTGTATTCCTAACAACACAGCTTTGAAACATAGAAAGCAAGAATTGTGCAAGAAGAAATAGACAATTTCTTAAGTTTTGCAGTAAACTTCTTAGAAATCAACAAATTATGTAGCCGTAAAATATGTCAGGTGTTGAGATAATTTGAATAACACAATCAACAAGCCTGAGCCAATCAGTTATGGCTCAAACTTTGTTCTAAAACACACACTTTTAACTTTTATTTTAGGTTCAGGAGTACATGCGCAGGTTTGTTACTTAGGTAAACTTGTGTCACGGGAGGCAGGCAGAGGCGCAGGGACCTGAGAAGGCTCCATTGCTCATTTGCTTCTTGATCCATTTGGTGTATTTGGTGATGCGGGTGTACACGCCTGGATTCTGTGCCTTCACGCAGGCCTTTTCCCAGGACAACACCCCAGCCAGAATCCATCTGCCCTCAACGTCACAAGCCAATGGCCCTCCAGAATCCCCCTAAGCAAAAAGAGAGGAGTGATGGAGGCTGTGGGTCCAGCTGGGCCTGCCAGGCCCTGGGGACCCATGCCCACTCTCTGAGCTCTGCTGGGAGGGTTTTCACTCCTCCAGGACCTCACTACTTGGGGTCCCCTTTTGGCTCCTCAGCTGGGACCCACACCCCAGAATCAGGGCAAAAGTCAGCATCACAGGGAAAGGAAGACAGGAGCAGAGCACTGCCGGGTGATGGTAACGGAGGGAGGCCGGGCCAACCCCGCCCCAGGGAACTGCCTCCACCTGGGAGTGGTTCCCAACAGAAGCGGAGCTACCAGAACCTCCCAGAAACTCACATAGCACAAGTTTTCTCCATAATTGGTGGCACAAATCATGTCCCCCAGGACAAGGGGGACAAATGGGGGGAAGAAGGACTTCTTATGGTAATGCCGGTCACACCTCTTGTTGTCCATGATAAACACTTCAGCCTCCTGCAGCTCTGGGATCAGCGTGGAGTTGGCTGTGGAGCCCAGCAGGGTGAGCAGTGACCTCTCACTCCACCCAACCCTGACTTCTGCCCAGGGTCCTGTCCCCTTCACCCTGGAGACTCAGCCCAGCCACTGCCTGTCATACCTCCAAGCCCTCCCCTCCTTCACTGGCCCCTCCCCCTGCAGTGCAGGCCTTGTCTGAAAAGCCCCCGCCCTCTAAGGCTCTGAGTCCAGATCCCCTTCTTGGGAAACTTCTGCTTCTGAACCAAGCCAGCCATAACTCAAGTCTCAGTGCAGGGGCTTCCAATCTGGGGCCCAGCCCCACGCTGCTTCCCTGCAGACTCTTAGCTTGGCTGGCACAGCCACTCTCTCCACCTTCGTTAACACTCGCTCCTCCTCCAGGGCCTCAAGGCAGTCCCTCTGCCCAGAGCTCATTCCAGATCCCTCCCAGCTGGATCTCAAGACCACCAGACAAGAACTTTGCCTTGTTCTCCTCAGCCTGTGCCCACACCCACACCCAATCATGACTTCCCTCCAGGCAGGGCATGCATTTCTAATCCCAAGGACTGGGAGCCGACACTCAAAGTGTGTCAAGTGAAGGGATGAGTGAATGCCCAGCTCTGAGCTTCTATAAGACACAGATGGTCATGCCCAGCCCAGGCACTACCAGGCCTGAATGAGGTGTCCACATAAACAGTGACAATGGTCACCACATGAGGAGTGGTCCTAACACATTCAGAGAACCAGGTCCAGCAGGAAAGGCCCCAGAAGGAAAGGAGTGTGCTCTCGGTGGTACTGCACCGACCCCCCATCCCATCCTGCTCACCTGAAAAGCGCTGCTTAACCTGGCTCCAGCCAGTCACCCAACACTGCGTCCCAACCTTCAGGTTGAAATTGGGCTCCGGGAGGCAGATGGGCTGCACGTACTCACTGAAGGTGACAGGTGTTTGAAGGTGGACAAAGGCAACGTCACCCATGATGAAGGTCCGGCCCCAGTACTTGGAGTGCATAATGATGTCCCTCACAGGGACCCGGAGGGCCCTGCTGAAGTTCATGGGCTGCAGCTTGGAGGTGCCAAGCACCACTGAGTACTCTTTGGTGCTGTGGGAGACAGAGAGCCCCACCTGGTAGGTATCAGACTCCCAAGCAGGAACACACTCCTACCTCCCCGCGGCCCTACCCCTTTAGCAGGAGTCCTGCCTCCACCCAATCTGCCTAATCCAGCCTGAGGGCACTGAAGGTCGGAGAGCTGACTGCCTTCTCATTCACCATTCAAATTGATTCAAGGTGGCCTGGTCTGCGTATTGTGCGTGCAGGTGTGGAAGTGTTGGTGTACACATACGCTCTCACGCGTGATGGGGTAGGGGGCATGTTCTGGGTTTTCCTGTTGCTCAGCTTAGGGTGCAGTCTTTGTTGCTCGGGGCTCCTGCCCTAGCTCAGTCCCTGGCCCCCAGGAGACCCCGAGCACAATTCTCACTTATCCCAGATGCCCTTCCCACTCCCTACCTCCCTCCCACACTGTTTCACTCAGGAAATGAGGCAGCTGGGCTGGGCCCATGGTAGCTCGGGGTCTCCAAGCCCTGGACACATGGGCCACACTCACCCTTGGATGCAGTGGGCCGCAGTCACCACCCAGCTGGGGTCAATGAGGGCCCCTCCACACACGTGCTCATTTTCCATCCGGAGGCTCACCTCCCAGGGCCAATGGCGGGCCATTTCCAAATCCTCCGACCACCAGGGCTCACCACAAACTTCAGGAAGAAGTGTGCCAGGGAGACACAGGAACCACATAGAGGAGCATGAGAAAGACTGAGACCTAGATGCCCTACAGGGCCAATTTGCACAAAGCTGTAAACTCAGGGCCTCTTCCCATTTCAGAGATGGGGAGAGTGAGGGTGAGAGAAGGGCAGTGGCCTGCCCAAAGGCACTGAGCTTAAGGGAAAGTGACAGTGACAGAGGTAAAAAGCATCAAGGCAGAGACATGGAGAGGGAGAGATTCTGAGTCACAGGGAGCCCTCAGCCCAGGAACTCAAAACAAAGGCAAGCAGAGAAGGAGCCCCAAAGCAAGAAATGCATTTTCTTGCATCTGGGGAAGTTCCTCTGCCACTTCTGAAAAGTTATAATGCTTGCTGCATTTCTTAGAGCAGAAAGCCTCTGTCCCCTACACTGCTCAGAGTCAAGAAAAGCTCCTGACTTCTGTGTCAGAAGTTTTCACACTGAACATTCAAAGTGCCAGCAGGGAGACCCCAGAGGCCCCTCACTCACAGGTCACACACTCAGTTTTCACACAGTTCTATCAGTCAAGTTATATGGTTGTATGAATGTATGAAGAAACACAGATGCAAGCATTCTAAATAAAATAGTAGCTAACCTTGTATTTTTAAAAAACAATGCACCATGATGATTAAGGATTGGCCCAGGAGTGCAAGGGTGGTTCCACATTGGAAGAATTCTCAATGGATTCTCCACATAAAAGGTTCTAACAATCTGAAGACAGAAGGACCATGTGCTTTCCTCCATGGACACAGAAAAAGGCATTTGAAAAATTTAACACACATTTATGACTTACAAAAAAACCCCTCTTACTTAAACTAGAAATAGACGGAAAATCCTTAACTTTACAAAAGTTAGACTGCCCCAAACTTACAACAAACATCATACAACACTAAAGAACAGGCAGAAAAGAACCTATCCCACCAGAGACCAGGAATAAGAACACTTTGTGGAAGGAGGGCAGAGGAAATAATTGAGAGAATGCAAGGGGGCTGCTGGGTGCTGGTTTAGCCTATTTTTTTTTTTTTTTTGAGACAGGGTCTCGCTCTGTCACCCAGGCTGCAGTGCAGTGTCACAGCTCACTGCAGCCTTGACCTCCCAGGCTCAAGCGATCCTCTCACCTCAGCCTCGAAAGTCACCAGGACTACAGGCAGTTGCCACCACACCTGGCTAATTTTTAAAAAATTTTTTATAGAGACAGTCTTGCTATGTTGCCAGGGCTGGTCTCAAACTCCTGGGCTCAAGCAATCCTCGCACCTCAGCCTCTCTATATACTACTTATTCTACTTTTTAACCTGGGTGGTGATGACACAGGTGTGCTCACTGTGTGACAATTCCTTCAGCTGGACCTTCATCATTTGTGCACTTTTTTTGGAATGCATATAATACTTCAATAAAACAATTTCCTTTTAAAAACAATAATGTTTTTCTATCCCAGCACAACCAACCAGAAAATATACTGAAGTAAGATACATTTTCAGCAGCAAAAAAATGATAAAAGTTCATAGGAATTAACTTACCTAACACCACATAAGACTCCTGTGGTAATAAATTTAAAACTCTAATAAAGGACACAGAAAATGATCAGCATAAATGGCAAGACAGTCCCTGCTCTTAAAAGAACAGCTAAGGCCTGGCGCGGTGGCTCACGCCTGTAATCCCAGCACTTTGGGAGGCAGAGGCAAGCGGATCACAAGGTCAGGAGTTCGAGACCAGCCTGGCCAACATAGTGAAACCCCGTCTCTACTAAAAATACAAAAAAATTAGTTGGGCATGGTGGCAGGCACCTGTAATCCCAGCTACTCGGGAGGCTGAGGCAGGAGAATTGCTTGAACCTGGGGGCCGGAAGGTTGCAGTGAGCCAAGATCACGCCACTGCACTCCAGTCTGGGCAGTAGAGCAAGATTCCGTCTCAGAAAAAAAAAAAAAGAAAGAACAGCTAAATATTTTAGATGTAATTTTTCCAAAATTAATCTACAAATTCATTTTGTAAGTTAGAATTTTTAAGAAACTTGATAAACTTATTCTGAAACTGAAACAGAAAAACAAAGGTCTATGAATAGCTCAGTCTTTGAAGAAGCACAGCAAAGAAGGGCCATTTGTCCTAGCAGATATTAAGACACATGTGAAAGCCATAATAATAAAAACAATGTGGTACTGTTACAAGGACAGACAATGGAAAGTGACAATGAAAAAGAATAGAGAGCTTGAGATTGTTTCATGTGCTGCACAAACTTGATGTAAATAAAGGAGCCACCACAATCAGTGGGTAAAAGAAGGACTGTTGAGTACATGGTGTTGGGAAAACTCACCCACTATAAGAGAAATAAGAAAACCAAAACTGGATTCCTTGCTAATAGCACTTGAAGATCTAAAGGTAAAAGGTAAAACTGTAAAATAAATAAATCATGTGACACGGGGTAGGAAAGGACTCCTTAAAACCTCAAACACAAACCATAAAGCATAAACTGATTAACCTGATTATATCAAAATCGAGGGGTTTTGGCCTGAGAGCCAAGTTAACAGACAGAGGACAGATAGGGAGGAAATATTTGCAATATCTAAAATGAATACAAGACTTTATGCAAGAAACTTTAGGAAACCAACAAGAAAAAAAAAAGGTAATAGGCAAAGGATAGAGACAAGCAATTTATTAGAAGAGGAAACTCAAGAACCCAACAACATATTGAGACATGATCAAACTCATCAGTAATGAGAAAAATGAAAATTAAATCAATAAGTGATTTTTCAATCTATTAGATTGGCAAAAAACATAAAAGCAGGATCACACTAAGGGTTGGTAGGTCTGTGGCAACCTATACACCTTCATGCACTGCTGAAGTAGGAGTTTGCAGAACTGACCAAATTAGAATATGGATAGTAGATAAAAGTATGGTATCAATGTAAACTTTTGAAGTTGTTAAGCATACTGTGGTTATGGAAGAGAATATCCTCAGAAAATACATACCAAAGTATTTAGCAATAAAGAGCCATGCTGTATGTTACCCTCCACTGATTCTGAAAAAAAATTATATATGTGTGCGTGTTCCCTGTACTACTTGTATTTTTGCAGTGTTTTGGAAGTTTAAAATTATTTCCAAATTTTAAAAATGTCTTAATGAGGCTGAATTAAAAGAAGGGAGAACAGAAAGAGATACAGAGAACATACCATTTATGTAAATTAAAAACACATGCACACAAGACAGCAATATGTATTTTCACAAGAGCACACACAAGCAGAAAGATCCCCAAGAAAGATTAAGCGGGTGGAGAAGGGGAATGCGAGTGGAGTCTGGACAGAAGCAAGGATAACTAACTTAATCCATCAGTCATCCAATCTATAATAAATTAGGGTAGAGTTCTGGCAGGACCGATGAGAATGGAGGCCCATAAACTGAAGAACAGGAGTAACCCAACGCTCCATGCCTAATGCGTAAGGAAAAAGGCAGGAAACTCAGAAGACCTGGGCTGTGCTGACACTGCCACAAGGCCCAGGAAGCTCTATCTGCAACTGAACGGCTTAGAGCTTGAAAGGTTCTGCGTGCAAAAGGGTCTGAGATGAGGCCTGGGCTGAATTCCAAGAGGCTCAACATTCCTATGGGAAGCCAAGATCCTCTTTCCTCTAGACTGTTAGGTCTGTATGTTCTGGTAGCTGCAGGCTGTTCTTTAGAAAACAGACCCCTTAGACCAAATGCCTGCTTCCTACAGACCGAGAACCACTGTCTATGTGACTCCCTCCAGACAAACCCTCCCAAGAGCTTCAGCTTTTCCTGCAGCAGGGTCTCACCCTACCTACCTGGATTGGTTGTGTCCTCTGTATAACCTGGAGGAGAAAAGAGGGACAGAGATGAAGCAAGCATTCATGACAGGATGACAGCAAAGAGGTGCATTTTTAAATTAGTTCATTCATTCCCTCACCAAATAGGTCCTACCCTCCCACTCTGTTCCCAGCCTGGAGCCAGAGGCTGGGGAGACAGAGGTGTGTCAAATAGAGCCTACTCTCAAGGAATACAGTGTCCAGAAGGGTGGACAGAGGGAAATACACAACCATCTGCATGAGATCAGTGCAGGGACAGGGCGGCAGGCTTCAGGGGAGCCCAGAAGAAGTGGTGGACAGAAAAGACCACTTCAGTGGGAGGAGGGCTTACTGTGCCAGGTGTTAAAGATGAGAAGGTAAACAGAAATGAAAAGTGATCATCACATTCCTTGTGGGAGAAACATCGTCGTGTATGCCAGAGACTCCACAGGATGAGGGGCAAGACCTGTGATGGCAAGAGATGAGCCAGGGGAGGACAGTCAGGCATCAGTCATGAAGGCCTCGAAAGCCTGGCCAAGAAGCCAGGGTGAGACCCTCTGGGAAAAGGGAGATCGACAGAGGTATGACTGAGCCAGGCTTGTATAGGCAGCATGGATATTAGACAGGAAGATGACAAGACTGAGGCACTGAGATCCCACCAGAGGCTCTGCAGAACCAAGGCAAGAAATGAGGAGGTCTGAATGAGGAAGTGGCTGTGAGAACAGACACAGTGAGCTGTGGGGGGGACTTACGCACATGGGTGGGTCTAGGATCACACCCCAGTTTCTGGCTTTGGCAAAAAGTGGCTGCCATCCACTTAGCTAGGAAACAATGAGGAAAGTCAGTTGGCAGGAAGAAGAAGACCTCAGCACTGACCCCAAGGGGTTGAGATGTTTCTAGGTCTTTCAGGTAGAGATGTCCAGGAGGCAGCTGCACATCCAGACATGTTTTATGAGGCACCATCACATAAATGGCAGCTCAAGTGAGTTCACCCAGGGAGCAGTTAAGAGGGGAGGAGCAGGAAAAAGAGAGCAGCTTAGGGGACACCAACACGTCCGGGATGAACAGAGCCGGGTGGCATGGGACAGACACAGAGGAGAGGGGGAGTTACACTTGAGGTAGAGGAGAATCAGGAGACCACAGAAAATGAAAGAGGAGGGGGTGGTACAAAGGTCAGGGATGATCAGGGTGGAGACAGCCCAGGAAGGAGCTAAGGGTTAAGTGGGGAGCGAGGAGGCACTGGCAGGAAGCATGGAGTGAAGACATTTGGGAGGTCTGGCAGTGAAGGGGCAAGAGATGGGGGAGAAAAATCAGCAAAGCGAAAACGAGAGGATACCTATGAGAGAGGATGGTGGAGGGAGTGTGGCACAGGGAGAGCCCACACAGCAGGGCACAGGTGAGCCGCTGGCCCTGCACCAGAAGCAGGCCTCTCTGACTCCTAAATAAGTAGGTGAGGGTGGTGTTGAGCAGTCCAGTTTGGAAGGGCCCCTGTGGGCTTGGGGATTGGGTTCAGGAAGACAGCACCCAAAGCCTGTGTTTTCTGAGGGAATGATGGGCTGCTAGGGAGGCAAGCTGGGTTGGAATAGAGGATCTGGGAAGAAGGTGAATTTTAGGATACTCCTGTAGTGGATGGGGACCAGGAATTTTCCTGGACCAAAGAGCATGTCCAAGTGGGGTCTCCAGTGGGGCTCAGCTCCATGAGAAGATCAGAGTGGGGGTGGTGGAGGGGGAGCCTATGAGAGGCCGGAGGGCGGCTCGGATGGTAGGGACATTAGCCACGGTGTCCAGACTGGCAGCGAAGGAAGAGACTGCCAGTGGAGGAGAGAAAGCAGGGGTTCCCCGCACCGCTGGTCCAGGGCGCTGTAGGGCAGGTGTGCCCTGAGGGAGGAGGCCAGAGGGGGCAGGAGTTTAAGATCGTGGAATCGCCCTGGCGAGGTCCTGGGTGCGAGTAGTAGAGGAGAGCTGACCCAGGGGTGCGTGGGCCGCAAAACTCCCCGACCCAGGAGTAGGCAGCCACACCCCGGGGCCAGTCCCCCGCCTCCAAGGCCGGGCACGAAGCCGGAGGCGGAGCAGGGTTGGGGCCGGGGAGAGGGAAGGTAGAGCTGCGGAGGAGCGCCCACCTCACCCGAGCTCAGCGGCAGCGGAAGCAGCAGCGGCAGCAGGACGCGGCAGCTCAGGACCGAGGGCCTGGAGGTTCCGGGCCCCACACCGAGGCTCAACCGCGAGACGGCCATGAGGCTGGGGAGGTGCCGCCTGGCGGCTGCGGAGACGGTTCCCGAGAGCCCGGCACGTGCCTGGCGTCCGCACACGTGACTGCACTGTAGCACGTGATGGCGCCGGGAACTCCTGACAGCTCCCCGCAAAACTGGAGCATTTCCTTCACCTCTACCTCCTGCCTGTTCTTGAGGACGACCTGGGAGTCCTGAGTCTGCCATTGCTCCCAGGGTGGCGGGCCCCATGAAAGCACCCCCAAGGGTTTTAAGTTGGTGACAATGCCCAGAGAACCTGGCCGATGAAGGTGCACCGCATCCCCGGACTACTAATGGCATCCTGTTGCCCAGCCTCTGACTACACCCTTGGTTCCCTGGTCCCAGTGCACTGGAGAGTTTCACAATTACTCTTGGTTTGAGAATCTGGAAAGTTGGAGAAAGCACAAAAAAGGAAAAGAACCGTAAGGCTATGGAATCAGAGAAGATAGATGTCTTTGAAAAAGTGATATTTGAGCTGGATCTAAGACTACTGTAAAATAAGGACTTTTGGGGGAGACCAGAGAAAGGAAAGACATGTGTCCTCTTCTACAGACAACCAGTAAGATCGTGGCAGCTAAAAGGAGTGGTGGCTTGTGCCAGGCCTTGGGCTTCCACAGGGAATTTTTGCAGAAGGATGCTGTCTTTGGATCTGCTAGGCATGGCAGAGATTGGGAGGTGATCAGCTGGACTTGGAGCCACATTCCCTCCCCAGCCTGGCACCTAAGTGGGTCCACATGAATAGAGGTGATGTGTGCCACTTCCATGCCAATGCAGTCAACAGGAGGTTGCCTTTTCTATTCTTGTTAATGCAGAGCATTGCTTCTCAAAGTGAGGTCTCCAGACCAGCAGTATTAGCATGAGCCAGGAACTTAGAAATGTACTTTCTTTAGGTCTTTCAGGTAAATGTACATTCTTGTTAGAAATGTACGTTCTTCTAAGGTCTTTCTACCTGAAAGACAGAGAATGTAGGCCCCGTCCCAGACCTACAGGATTGAAAACTCCAGGAGTGGAACCAGAAACCAGTAATCTGTAATTTTGTTTTAAGAGATGAGGTTTCCTCCTGTCCCCCAGGCTGGAGGGCAGTGGCATGATCATACATCTCTGCAGCCTCAAACTCCTGGGCTCAAGACTTCTTCCTGCTCAGCCTCCAGAGTAGTTGGGACCACAGGCACAGGCCACCATGCCCAGCTAAATTTTTTTAAGAGACATGCTACGTGCTCAGGCTGGTCTCAAGCTCCTGGCCTCAAGGGATCCTCCTGCCTCAGTCTCCCAAGTAGCTGGGATTATAGGGATAAGCCACTGTGCAGGCCAGTAATCTGTATTTCACAAGCCTTAGGGGATTCTGGTGCAGGTAAAGCATTAACTACAGGACTGAAAGCAAGCCACGAGATGGAGGAAGCTACCTGCTGACCAAGAACGGTGTAATGGGATGTTCTAGGGAAAAAAAGTTAAATTTGTTTTATTCATCTATGAATAAATCAGTGGTTTCTTAAAGCAGGTAGTGCTATATTCATTAACAGACTGGGTTTGATGTAAGCTGTCAGTTTCTCGGCCTCAGCCTTCCTCAGGCAACAGAAGGGACTGATACAGACTGTCCACTGAAACCCACCCATACCTGGGGGTTAAACATTCAACCTTAGAAGGGCAAAGGGCAAGAGGTTGGGAGGGGGTTGATCAGCAGCTAGACAGACAGACTCCAGGACACCAGACTTTGTAATGACAGGAAAGAACCTATGTATACTACAGTGAATCTCTCTTGCCCTTCTTCTGGTGGGAATGCATATCTTTGGTAACCAAGTGGGAGGGAGCAGCAAGGAGACGCAGTAGATGAGGAGGAATATTTCTCACACCCGAACTTCACTCCTGGGCCTAGTTCCAGTGTCTCTTGATCCCCTATCCCTAACTGTAGAGACTGTTAAACTCAACTACAGAGCTCCCTGCAGAGATGCTGATGGCTATAACAGGCATACAGGGAACAAGACCCATTGGCTAAAATCATCCCTAGAGCTCATGTCTGAGGAGGCAGGGCCTCACCTGTCCTTCTACATTTTAATAAGAACCAT
>NW_026652283.1:82562284-82642998 GCF_009828535.3 Hylobates moloch | reverse complement strand
GTCAAGCAGAGCAAGGGCAATGTCATTTTCAATTATTGCAGGAGACTTAAAATATCGGTGGATAACAATGTCACGAACTGGGACCACAAGTGCTGTTTTGGAGCGATGATGCACATTTGTGTCTCCCAGCTTCACTGTGTATTCCAGATGGCTGCAGGAAGATCCTCCAGGGTCTACACTCTGCTTCCACACCTTCCAGGTGCTTCCCGCCTGGTACCATCTTCCTATGCCAGCCAGCAGCTATCTCCCTCTCTCCAAACCACATCCTTCCAGGACCCCTGACCACTTTAGCCGGTGGTCCCCAGATCAGCCGCGGCAGCAGCAGCACCCAGAAACTTGTTAGAAATGCAAATCCTCAGGTCTCACCCAGACTGGATAAAAACTATGGGGCTGTCACCCCCTTTTACAGATGAGGAAGAGGAAGTTCAGGGATGGGGACAGACTGGCTCCAGGTCCCACAGCCTGATCAGGGCCCAAGCTCTGAGACCCAAACACTCACCCAGAGATGCAGTGGGCGGCAGTGAGCACCCAGCGCCTGGCGATGAGGGAGCCTCCGCAGATGTGTCTGTTGCTGGTCTGCAGGCTCACCTGCCAGGGCCACTTCCTGTCTGGGGCCGGCAATCCTCCAATTATCCTTGAAATCCGCTGGCCACAGGCTGGGGCAGGTCAATGAAAGGAAGGGACTAAGAGTAACGCTGCTGCAGCACCTTCACCAGAGCCAAATGCACCTCCGAACCCTCAAAGCAATGCCTGCATCCCCTGAGGCTCTTCGGAAAATGGCTGTGTCCTCCCAGATCTCAGGGAGCCGCCCCGCCCCTGGACAGATCGTGTCCCCTGAGCCCCTCCTCCTCTAGGGCAGGTCCCCTCCCCCTCAAACCAGGCCAGTTCTCTGCGGCTGGGCATGGCCCAGAAGTGTCACTTGACGTTTAATGCTACTGTCCCTTTGGTCCACGTTGATGATAGTGTGTGTGGGATTGCCAGAGCCTGGTAAGAATCAGACTCACCTGAGGGAAGTAACACCGAAGCGGGGGACACTGCGTTCCCCCTGGACTGGCGGGCCACTGGGGATCCTGGAGCCCCTACGGGTGGCGGCTCCCATCCGCTCGTTCCGGGGTCCTGGCCGCCTGGCCCTGAGGGGAGAGCGGAGGGGAAGAGCAGTGCTATGCCTTCCTGCGCACCCACCCTGCCTGCCCAGGCCTCTTCGAGCCATGGCTGAAGAAGCAAGAACCAGGCCAGGAGCCCCAGGGAGCTGCCGCCCTGGGACGCCATGGATACTGCCGGTGACCTCAGCCTCCGTCGTGGCGCCGCCTCGCAGCGGTTTCCACGCCTGCCATGGGTTCTGGCGGGAACTTGCAGCGCCCGCGAGGGACGAAGGGGGCGGGGCTGGGCCACCCGGCAGTCCGAGGGGCGGGGCCTGGGCGGGGCCGCGCCGTGCAGTCCTGACTCACCGAGTCCTCTCTCTCTTCGCAGCTCTCGGTGGACTCAGGGCCCTCCACCTCATCGGGCGCCACCCAGGCACTCAGCGTCTCCTGGCCTAGGGACCTGGCCTCAGAGTGGCAGCTGTCTAGCCCTTTGTTCACACAAAGATGCGACCACTACTCTACGGCAGAGTTTCCTCCAGCCAGGGCTTTACAGAGTCTCCTTCCCTTACTTGTTTGCAATAAAAATTAAAACTCTTTAACATGTATGTTGCACTTAACATTACTAACCACTGCGTTAGAGACGATACTGCTACCTTTTTGAAAATCAACACCCACATGAGAAAAGGGGCATTGAGACTCTAAAGCAGTGGACAATCCCCAAATACCATCTGTACAGTTGGAACTGCATTCTTTTAGAGTTTTATATGCATATATTTTAGGGCTCTAGACTTACTTTCCTATTTTGTGTTCCATGGCTTATTCTTGAGCACAAAATCATAATCAATTATTACATTTATACATCACCTTTTTAACTTTTCCAAGCCCTTTTACAGCTCTTGGCATTTTCCTCGCCCAGGCCTGTGAGGTAACTGGGATTGCACCTTTTATACCAGAGACCAAGGGCAGATGAAATTTATTTCCATCTAGGACTAGAAAAACTTGGGTCTGTTACCGCAAGACCAAGAGGCAGAAGTCAGCCCGAATGCCTGTCAGTTTCATGGAGGGGAAACGCAAAACCTGCAGTTCCTGAGTACCTTCTACAGGCCCAGCCCAGCCTAGGCCCGGGGTGGCCACACCACAGCAAGCCGGCCCCCCTCTTTTGGCCTTGTGGATAAGTGAGAGTTGACCGTTTTCATCCTGGCCTCCTTTTGCTGTTGTTTGGATGTTTCCACGAGTCTCACTTATACCAAAGGGAAAACTCTTCATTAAAGTCCGTATTTCTTCTAAAGAAAAAAAAAAAAGAAAAGAAAAAAGATGAAAAACCCACATGAAAAGATGTTCAACACTGAGACAGAATAGATAGACCATGTCCCCGGGAAACAGCAGCTGTGGTGACCGTTCCACAATCAACGCAGTAAGCCGCAGCATTCGCATTGTAATTGAGCTCATTCAAGCAAAGCTATCTTCAGTAAGAAATTTCCCCTGTAGAGAGCATGCGCACTTCGATTTTACCTTTTCTCAAACTGACACTTTTTTCGTTATCATAGTGAAAAGCATACCCCTGGGTGGAGATTTCAGATGCTGATGAGATATTCGACGTATGAACAAGCATGCACAGCTACTGTGCATGTGCACCCAGAGGACCACCCAGAACATGCTTACTAATAACACCTCTTCCCACTCCTTATAACCATGTAAGACTCCCATAAAGAGAATCTCCCTAGTGCCTGTCTTCGCTGTCTCGTCCTTATAAGTAGACCACTCTGAATCCTCTCTCTCTCAGGGTGTACTGTCTATTCTGCACTTAACTTTCAAAATATTCTTTTCCCTTTACAATAAATTACTCTATGCTCCATCTCCTTTGCTATGCATCTCTTATTTAAATTTTTTTAAACTAAGAAGACAAGAACCAAAGTATCACAACAGCTGTCAACAACATCATGAGTCAATAACAAAATGGAAATTAAAACCACAATGAGATATCACTACACACCTATCAGACTGGCTAAAATAAATACTAGTGACAACATCAAGTGCTGACACGGATGCAGAGATATTGGATCACTCATACATTGTGGTGGGAATGTAAACTATTACAGCCACTCTGGAAAACAGATTGGCAGTTTCTTATACAACAAAATAAGCAATTACTATACAACCCAGTAATTATACTCCTGGGTATTTATCCCAGAGAAATAAAGATGTTCACACACACAAACCTGCATAAATGTTTATAGTATCTGTACTCATATAGCCAACATCTGGAAACAATCCTGTAATGAACAGAATAATGGCCTCCCAAAGATGGGCACATTCTAATCCCTGGAACCCGTGAATATTTTACCGTACATGGTGAACAAATTGTGATTAAATTAAGCATATTGAGACAGATTATTCTGGATTATCCTGGTGGGCCCAATGTAATACCAAGTATCCTAGAGGGAGGAAAAAGAGTCAAAGTCAGAGAAAAAGATGTGATGTCAGAAGCAGAGGTCAGAGAGAGAGTTTTGAAGATGCAATACTGCTGACTTCAAAGGTTAAAGAAGGGGCCACAAGCCTAGGAATGCAGCAGCCTTTAGAAATTGGAAATGGCAAAGAAACAGATATTCCCCTAGAGCCTGCAGAAGGAAGACAGCTGGCCAACGCCTTGATTTTAGGACTTCTAACCTCTAAACTACAAGATAATACATTTGGGTTGTTTCAAGCCACTACGTTTATGGTAAATTATTACAGCTGTAATAGGAAATGAATACAAACCCAAAATGTCCTTCAGTGGGTGAATAGTTAAACAAATTGTGGTACATTCATTCCACAGAATACTACTCAGCAAAAGATAGAATAAAATGTCAATAGAGGCAACAACTTGAATGAATTTCCAGGGAATAATGCTGAATCAAAAAAACCAATCCCAAAAGGTTGCATGCTGTATAGTTCCATTTATATAACATTTTTGAAAATATAAAACTTGAGAAATGAAAAGCGGATTAGTGGTTGTCCAGAGTTAGGGAGGTAGGCATGGTTTTGAAAAGGCAATACAAGGAATACTGTGGTAATGAAATTGTTTTGTGTCTTGACTATGGTGGTAGATACTTACACATATGATTAAATTGGATAGAATTATACATACATCTTGACTTGTACACCCTCATAAATTAGCACAAGTAAAACTGGAGAAATCTGAGTAAGATAGATGGATTGTATCAATGTCAATATCCTGGTCGTGATGTGGTACTATCGTTTCTCAGGATGTTACCACTGCGGGAACTGGGAAAATGGTATAGAGGATCTCTATTATTATTTCTTACAATTGCATGTGAATCTATTCAATTTCATAAGTTATCTCAAAAAAATTTTAAGCTTAATTTAAAAAACAACATACTCAATCATAAAGCTTTAATAGGATAAAAATTTGGCCAGGCACAGTGTTTCACACCTGTAACCTCAACACTTTGGGAGGCTAATATGGGTGGATGGCTGGAGCCAGGAGTTCAAGACCAACATGGGCAACATAGCAAGACCCATTCTTTACGAAAAAATAAAAACTAGCCAGGCATGGTGCTACACACCTGTAGTCCCAGCTTCTCAGGAGGCTGAGGTGGGGGGATCACCTGAGCCTGGGTTGTCGAGGTTGCAGTGAGCCATGATTTCACCACTGCACTCCAACCTGGGCAACAAAGCGAGACCCTGTCTCAAAATAAAACAAAAGAAATAAAGATAGAAGTTTGTATACAGTATTGTTATTGTCTAATCTTGACCCCAGAATCTTTACTTTTAAAGTCAATTAGCCTATCTGATATAAATATTAGCAATATATTATTATTATGAACACAAGTTATTTTCATTGTAGAAAAATAAGAAAAAACAAGCAAAACGAAGAGGAAAATCTCATTATCTTCATAACTGGACACATATTTTGGAGCCCATTTTTTCATATAACAATATATTCTGTTAGAAATATGTTCTGTTAAAAATCTAAAAAAGCTAAAAAATCAACATCAGAGTCCAATTTGCCATCTTTTCTAGTCATCTTTAGGTGTACTGAACCAACCTTTGTTGATCTCAAAACGTATTAGAATACTTCTTTTGAAGTAATTGTAAATTATTTCCTTGAAGGATAAACATCCTTTGCTACAGTCCAATCTCAACCTCCAAGTTCTAGATCTTAAGCCATGTCCAGGCAACATTTTTCACAATCTCTACTGTTTTTCTCCTTTGCAGTTGATGAATTCAACCCAATTACAACCATGTTAAAGAACAGACTTGCTTTGTTTTTTTCAGCATCCAGAACCATATGGGAAGCTATGATTACCTCTTCATAGGTGGATGAACAGATTGACCAATAGTTGTAATACAGAGTGATAAGTATCTTGAATGAAAGATATGTACGATATCTTTTGAAAGCCAATTTTTTAGTGACTATCAACATTTAAAATATCATCCGACCTAGTAATTTCTCTGCTGGCAGTTTATTCTATATAGATATCCTTTCAGAAAACATGCCAAGTATGCCAAAATATATATAACAAGGCCCTGGGGGGCGGGGTTTCGCCATGTTGGCCAGGCTGGTCTCCAACTCCTGGCCTCGAGTGGTCTGCTCGCCTCGGCCTCCCGAGGTGCTAGGACTGCAGACGGAGTCTCGCTCACTCAGTGCTCGGTGTTGCCCCGGCTGGAGTGCGGTGGCATGGTCTCCGCTCGCTGCAGCCTCCGCCTCCCAGCCGCCTGCCTTGGCCTCCCAGGGTGCTGGGATTGCAGCCTCTGCCCGGCCGCCGCCCCATCTGGGAGGTGGGGAGCGTCTCTGCCTGGCCGCCCATCGTCTGGGATGTGAGGAACGCCTCTGCCCAGCCGCCCCATCTGGGAAGTGAGGAGCCCCTCTGCCCGACCGCCCATCGTCTGGGAGGTGAGGAGCGCCTCTGCCTGGCCGCCACCCCGTCTAGGAAGTGAGGGGCGTCTCTGCTTGGCCGTCCCGTCTGGGAACTGGGAAGCGCCTCTGACCGGCCGCCCATCGTCTGGGATGTGAGGAGCTCCTCTGCCTGGCCGCCCCATCTGGGAAGTGAGGAGCGCCTCTGCCCGGCCGCCCTGTCTGGGATGTGGGGAGCACCTCTGCCCGGCCACCCCGTCTGGGAGGTCTACCACAGAGGCCAGACGCAGTGTGGGGGCTGGACGTGGTGGCTCACGCCTGTAGTCCCAGCACTCTGGGAGGCCGAGGCGGGTTGATCACTTGAGGCTAGGAGTTCGAGACCAGCTTGGCCAACATGGCGAAACATATGAAAAATACAACAAACCAACCAACCAACCCAGCAACAGCAAAACAGGTCTACCCTGGAGTCATACTCTAATTTTTTCTATTTTCCTCCCTTTCTGATCCTTTATCCCACTTTCTTTTTCTTCCTCTTCTTTCTCCTTCTTCTTTGTCAAAGACATAGAGGATTGAGTTATTATTATTGATCCATACAAAGTCCCTCTCTCATTTATTTTCTTTCATTCCCACCCCCCATTTCTATTCCCAGTCTTCCCATGTGCAACCTTCCTAATATGTTTGATATGCATCTTTTTGTTTGTATGTATTTTTAGAAAATGTTTATTGTTTTGTGTGCAAAAAAAGAAAAAATTAATAAAAAAAGAAAAAATATATTTTAAATTTTTGTGGGTACGTGGTAGGTATATATATTTATGGGATACATGAGAAAATTTGATACAGCCGTGCAATACATAATAATCACACCAAGGTCAATGGGGTATCCATCATCTTAAGTACTTATCCTTTGGGTTACAAACTATCCAATTATACTCTTTTAGTCGTTTGAAAGTATACAATTAAATTGTTATTGACTATAGTCACCCTGTCCTGCTATCAAATGCTAAGTCTTTTTTCTTATTTCCAACTATTTTTTTTTGTACCCATAAACCATTCCCTTCTTCCTCCCCTCCACCCCCACGATTACCATTCCCAGCCTCTGGTAACCATCCTTCTACTCTCTGTCTACATGAGTTCAATTGTTTTGGTTTTTAAATCCCACAAATAAGTGAGAACATGCAAAGTTAATCTTTCTGAGCTGAACTTATTTCACTTAACATAATGATCTCCAGTTTCATCCATGTTGTTACAAATGACAGGATTTCATTCTTTTTTATGACTGAATCGTACTTCATTATGTATATGTATCACATTTTATTCATCCATTCGTCTGTTGATGGACACTTAGGTTGCTTCCAAATCTTGGCTACTGTGAATAGTGCTGCAATAAACAGGAAAATGTGGGTAAAAAAAAAAAAAAAAAAAAGGAAGGTATAATAACGGTGACTTATCAAATAGACAATATTTAAAAGAACCAAATGGAACCAAGTGAAGAAGCACAATAACTAAAATGAAAAATTCATGAGATGGCCTCAACAGTGGATTTGATTTGGATCAGTAAACTTGAAGATAAGTCATTAGAGATTTTACAATATGAAGAAACAAAAAAACTCAATGTAGAAAAATGAACAGAGGCTGAACATGGTGGCTCATGCGTGCAATCCCAACACTTTGGGAGGCTGAGACAGGAGGATTGCTTGAGACCAGGAGTTTCAGACAAGCCTGGGCAACATAGCAATACCTTATCTTTAAAAAAAAAAAAAAAAAAAAATTTTTTTTTTGAGATGGAGTCTCGCTCTGTTGCCCAGGCTGGAGTGCAATGGCATGATCTCAGCTCGCTGAAAACTCCGCCTCCCAGGTTCATGCCATTCTCCTGCCTCAGCCTCCCAAGTAGCTGGGACTACAGGTGCCCGCCACCATGCCCGGCTAATTTTTTTGTATTTTTAGTAGAGACGGGGTTTCACTGTGTTAGCCAGGATGGTCTCAATCTCCTGACCTCGTGATCTGCCTGCCTCAGCCTCACAAAGTGCTGGGATTACAGGCATGAGCCACCGTGCCCGGCCACAAAAAAAATTTTTTTTAATTAGCCAAGTATGGCGGCACATGCCTGTAGTCCTAGCTGCTCTGGAGGCTGAGGAGGGAGTATCACTGAAGCCCAGGAGTTTAAGGTTACAGTGAGCTATGATCATGCCCCTACACTCCAGCCTGGGTGACAGAGCAAGGCCCTGTCTCTGAGAAAGAAAGAAAGAAGGAAAGAAGGAAGGAAGGAAGGAAGGAAGGGAGGGAGGAAGGGAGGGAGGGAGGGAGGTAAGGAGGGAGAAAGGGAGGAAGGAAGAAAGGAAAAAATGAATAGAGCCTCAGAGAAATGTGGAACACCATTAAGCACACAAACATAAACATAATGGCAGTACCAGAAGGAGAGAGAAAGGAACAGAAAAATATTTGAAGAAATAATGGCTGGAAACTTCCCAGATTTTATGAAAAACATTAAGCTACACATCGAACAAGCTTAATGAACTCAGAGTAGGATAAACTCAAAGAGACCTATACCCACACATCAGAGTCAAAATGTTGGAAGCCAAAGATAAAGAGAACATGTTGACAGCAGTAAGAGAAAAATGACGGCCGGGCGCGGTGGCTCACGCCTGTAATCCCAGCACTTTGGGAGGCCGAGGCGGGCGGATCATGAGGTCAGGAGATCGAGACCATCCTGGCCAACACAGTGAAACCCCGTCTCTACTAAAAATACAAAAAATTAGCCGGGCGTTGTGGTGGGCGCCTGTAGTCCCAGGTACTCGGGAAGCTGAGGCAGGAGAATGGCTTGAACCCGGGAGGCGGAGCTTGCAGTGAGCCGAGATTGCGCCACTGCACTCCAGCCTGGGCAACAGAGCGAGACTCCATCTCAAAAAAAAAAAAAAAAAGAGAAAAATGACTCATCACATACAAGGGAACCATAATGAGATCATACCTGAGTTTTTACCAGAATAAAATGGAGGGCTGAAGATAGTGTGACAACTCACTTGAAGTGCTGAAAGAAAAATGTTCAATCCAGAATGTTATATCCAGCAAATCCATGTTTTTAAAATGAAGATGATGAAAGTGAGACATTACTACTGATTTTACAGAAATAAAAAGAATTAAAAGAGAATACCATGAACACTGTACACCAATAAACTGAATAACCTAAAAGAAATGGACAAATTCCTAGAAATACACAATCTACCAAGATTGAATCTTGAAAAAATAGAAAATCTGAGTAGACCCATAACTAGTAAGGAGACTGAATTGTTAATCAACAATCTCCCAACAAAGAAAAACTCTGGATCAGATGGCTTCACTGGCGAATTCTATCAAATATTTAAAGAATTAATACCAACCCTTCTCAAACTCTTTCAAACAATTAAAGAGGGGGAAACATTTCCTAACTCGTTCTATTAGGCCAGTACTAGTCTATTACTAAAGCCAGACAAATACATTATAAGAAAAAAACTACAGGTGCATATTCCTTATGAACATTGATGCAAAACTCCTTAGTCACATACTAGCAAAATGAATTTAGCAGCATATTAAAACGATTATACCCAACGGCCAAGTGGAATTTTTCTTTTAATAAAACTAGAGATGGGCTCTCACTGTATTGTCCAGGCTGGTCTTGAATTCCTGGACTCAAGTGATCCTCCTGCCTTGGCCTCCCAAAGTGCTGGGGTTACAGGCATGGGCCACCATGCCCAGCTAATCAAGTGGAATTTATTCCTCAAAAGCAAGGATGATTCAATACATGAAAATCAATCAATGTAATATGCCACATTAATATAATGAAGGGGAAAAAATCACTTGATGATCTCAATTGATACAGAAAAGCATTTGACAAAATTCAACACCCTCTCACGATAAAAACACTCAATAAACTAGGAATAGAAGGAAACTTCTCCAATGTAATAAAGACCACATATGAAAAACCACCATGTAACATCATGCTCAATGATTTAAGACTAAAAGCTTTTCTCTCAAGATCAGGAACAAGACAAGGATGCTTACTTTCACCACTTCTATTCAACATTGTATTGGAAGTTCTGGCCAGAGCAATTATACAAGAAAAAGAAATAAAAGGCATCCAAATTGGAAAACAAGAAGTAAAATTATCTCTGTTTGCAGGTGCCATGATCCTATATTTAGGAAACCCCAAAGACTCCACCCTACAAAAGCCTGTTAGAGATAATAAATTCAGAAAAGTTGAAGGATACAAAATCAACTTATAAAAACTAGTTGCATTTCTATAACTGTGAATGATCAAAAAGGAAATTAAGAAAACAATCCCATTTACAATAGCATCAAAAAGAATAAATTTAACCAAAGATGTGAAATACTTGCATACTGAAAACTGTACAACACTGCTTAATGAAATTAAAGAATACTTAAATAAATGGAAAGACATTCCATATTCGTGGATTGGAAGACTTAATATTATTAAGGTGACAATATTATCCAAATTAACTCAATGCAATCCCTATCAAAACCCCAATGACTTTTTTTGGCAGATATAGAAAAACTATTCTAAAATTCATCCGGAATCCCAAGCACCCCAAATAGCTAAAATAATCTTGAAAAAGAGAACAAAATTGGAAGACTCACACTTTCTGATTTGAAAATTTACTACAAAGCTATATTAATTAAAACAGCATGGTATTGGCATAATGACAGACATACAGACCAATGGAATAGAGAACCCAGAAATAAACCCTCTCGTATATGGTCAAATGATTTTCAACAAGGATGCCAAGAGCATTCAATGGAGAAAGGACAGTCTTTCCAAAAAATAGTGCTGGGAAAAATGGATATCCACAAGCAAAAGAATAAAGGTAGACCTTTACCTTACACCATATACAAAAATTAACCCAAAATGTATCAAAAACCCCATGTACGAGTTAAACTATAAAACTCTTAGAAGAAAACATAGGAGAATATCTTCATGATATTGGATTTGGCAATGATTTCTTGGATATGACACCAAAAACACCAGCACAAAAGAAAAAATAGACAAACTGGACTTAATAAAAATTGGTAGCCTTTGTGCTATGAAGGACACTATCAAGAGAGTAAAAAGATACCCCACAGAATGGGAGAAAATATTTTCAAATCATATACCTGATAAGGGATTAATATCCAGAATATTTAAAGAACTCCTACAACTCAAAAGCAAAAGGACAATTCTATTTTAAATGGGCAAATAAATTTGTAAATAAACTTCTTCTCCAAAGAACATAAATAACGGCCAGTAAGCACATGAAAAGATGCTCAACATTGAGATACTCAATCATTAGGGCAATGCAAATTAAAACTAAAGTGAGATAACACTTCATACCCACCAAGATGGTTAATTAAAAAGAAATGAACAGAACAGAAAATAACATGTATTGGAGAGGACATGAAGAAATTGGAATGTCATGCCTTGCTGGTAGGAATGTCAAATGGTACAGTGACTGTGGAAAACAGTATGACAATTCCTCAAAAAGTTAAACATAGAATTACCATATCATCCAGTAATTCCACTTCTAGGTATATACCCAAAAGAAGTGAAAGCAGGGATTCAAACAGATACGTGTTCATGTACCCAAAATCTGTGAATATGTTACTTTACATTGTAAAAGGAAATTTATAGATGTGATTCAGGTTCAGGACCTTGAAATGGGGCTATTATCCTGGATTATCTGGAAAAGCCCAATCTAATCACGAGTCCCCAAAAGTGGAGAACGTTTCACAGGGAGATAGGACTACCAAAGGGTCAGAGAGATGTAACATTGCTGGCTTTGAAGATGGAAGAAGGGGACCAGAAGCTAAGGAATGCTGGTGTGACCTCTAGAATCTATAAAAATCAAGGAAACAAATCCTCCTCTTGGCATCCAGGAGGAACTGGCCCTACCTGGCTAATTTTATTTATTTATTTAGTTAGTTAGTTATTTTTGTAGAGGTGGGGTTTTGCTATGTTGCCTAGGCTGATCTTGAACTCCTACGCTCAAGCAATCTTCCTGCCTCAGCCTCCTGCAGTGTTGAGATTACAGGCATAAGCCACCAGACCCAGCCGCAAATGTTCTGTAACAACCATTCTCAGCTCATGGGCTAAAAAGAGGCGGCCAGATGTGGTCTATACTCAAATGTTACCTCCTCAATGAGGCCTTCCTAGGACAACCTCAAAAACTGTGTCCCCCGTCCTTCCAAACCCTCCTTATCGTCCTTTAATTTTTCCCATAGTACTTCGCACAATCTAATATACTATGTATTTTGCTCACATATATTAGGTTTTCTGGGGCAAAGATTTTTAAGACTACTTTCAACGGTGAAAATCGCAATTATTTTTGCACCAAACTAATACATTGGGTATCTTCCTCTTTCATAAATTCTTCCTCTTGTAAACTTTGTGTGGGCAGATCTTTTTGTCTGTCTTGCTTATTGCTGTATTCCCAGCACCTGAAACATGTCTGGCACTTAATAAATATCTGTTAAACGAATGAATGAATCAGTGAGTGAATTAATAAATAAATAGATCCCATATAGCCTAGCAGTTAGGAAAAATAAATACATAAATAGAAATGAAGTGGAGATAGAACACATTGATACCTGTAAGTGCTTAGAGCATTGCCTAGCACACACTAAGTGCTCAATGAATATTAGCCACCCTTATTCCTTATTGTAGTTTTAGTTGTTACCTTCATGAGGAGCCTCGAGCATCTGAAAGGTGCAGGCACCAGAGCAAGCAAAATCTCCCAGCCACTATCTGTGTCCAGCCGCCTGCCTCCCTGTCTACTGCATCTCCTCTCCTGGTTTCCCTGCTCCTTCTGGGGCTCCTGGTCTCCCTCTCTGCCACTGGAGCCTGTGTCCCCCTCTGGTTCCCTCAATCTTTGTCCCTCAATTACAGATGGGACTTCTGGACTCTCCACAGTGCCTCAGGCAGAGTCCTCCTTAGATATCTTGAACCCGACTGCCTGCTTCTACTCTCCTCCATTCTGTTCCCCCATTCCACCCCTTCACTTGTTCCAGCATCCAGACTATTGCCTTAGGATTCTGCTCCCACCCTGAGCCCCCCCATCCCCCCCAACACCACCACATTCCACCTAAGTGCCCATCCTCTAGAAAGCCTTTGCTGACACCCTCCCCAACCTCTTGGTGCCCACAGCCTCCCCCCCCCACCCCCCACCGTGCTGATCCCTTACAAAGCACTCTCATTCTGCTGGAACCTCTGTGCTGTCCCTATCTCCCCCAAGGCTGACAATTTCCCAAGCTCCCCCTCCTCCCACGATGCCCCACCCAGGAAGCCCAGGGCCTGATCTCTGGCGCCTCAGCTCCTGAGACCCCCCCTCCTCCTGCCGTCTAGAAACGTTCCTGGAATCCACCGACCCTCCCCACCGTGTTCCCTCTCTAATCCTCACAACAGTCTCAACCCTACAGTGGAGGAAATGAGTGGTGAGAGGTTAAGCAATTTGCCAAGATCACACGAGGCAGGAGTAAAGCGAGGCTTGAACCCAGGGCCCTGGGCAGGGTTGGGGTGCGGGGGCTGGCAGGGTATCGACCCAGGGTACACAACACAGCAGTCAAACAGATGGACAGAGTTTTGGATGAGCCAACGGCTGAGCTGGGACGAGAAACCAGCGCCTCCTCCCTGCGCGTCTGTCTGCAGGCCAGGGGCTCACACGGGAGCCGGCTCCTGCCCCCTGGCCCAGGGCCAGCCGTCATCCCCATGAGGTCAGCCACGGCCGGCGATTTCGGGGAAATACCAGCTCCTTATTAAAAACAGGCGGTGGTCAGGCCCCCGCTGCTTTCCCAGTAGAAACTGGAGTGTTTGTTCCAAAAGGAACAAGAGTGGGCAGGGCCTGGCCAGGGCCCTGAGCTACAGTACCTGGTCAGGGTGTCCCGGGAGCTGCGGGGAGGGCAAGTGGGGGGACAGCCACACTCCGGCAGTCGCGGGTGGGGGCTAGCAAAGGCGGCCTGTGTGAGGGGCGGGCACCGGCCCGGGAGGGGATGGTCCCACAGCACCTCGAGGCTGCGCCGACCAGGGAGGGGTCGTGGACTGTGACCTCCACAGCTGCACCCCCCCACCCCCGCCCGGGGACAGATCTCAGACAGTGGGCAAGGCCTGAGAAAAAGCAGGCGGATGGCAATAAGGCCCTCCTCTTCCGGGGTAGGCAGCCCCCACCCGCGCCCCTGTGCCCAGAGCCTGCAGCCCCCGCCTCCAGGAGATCTGCGGAGGCCTCCCCTGCAGGGGGCGCGAGTGGGCCGTGCCCCCCCCCTCCCCCCACCGGCCCAGGCCCAGGCCCGGGCCCACCCCGCCACTCTCCGCGCCAGCACAGGCCGCCCTGCATCTGGAGCGAGTTAGGGTTGGCGGCCTGGCGGGCGGCGGCGTGAGCTCATCCCGGCCCGCCCCGCTGCGGTTTCCACGCGGCTGTGAAGGGAACAGAACACAGAAACGCCGCGCCGAGGGCCGGGCCGGAGGAGCACAGGGGAGCGGCCGCTCCTCCCGGGATGTGGGTGGGAGTGGGGAGGCGGGAGTGTGTATCACTGGCGCGTCGCCGAGGGAGGCTGAGCCCTGGGAGCCGGCCGCCAGCGTGCGTCGCTGGTGTCACCGTGTGTGGTGGCTTGCGAGGGTGTGTGTGTCCCGAAGGGAAAACACTGCGTGTGATAAGTCGCACAACTCCCAACACACACTCCTCGTTTTACAAAAGTCAGCAGCCGAGGGCAGAGGACAAGGAGGGCTGGCCAGTGCACAAGCTGGGGCTTGGCTCCCACCCGGGGCCTGTGTCCCTGAGTGGATGCAGAAGCTCTGGACAAACCAGCCCAGGTGTCTGGCAGGGCCCAGGGCCCACCTCCCCAGACACACACATACTCTTCCTGGTCACTGCCCCCCTCACACTCCCCGCAAGGAGCCCAGGCATCTCCTCCTTCAGGAGGGCGAAAGGAACCCCTCACACCAGGGTATTGGCTAACAGAGACACAGCCCACATGGAAACAGGAACACATACCTGGACACAGGCTCACACCAGGATATTGGCTAACAGAGACACAGCCCACATGGAAACAGGAACACATACCTGGACACAGGCTCACACCTGGAAGCACATCCAAGGGAAGCACTCCTGCTCTCGGAATCCTAGTTGAGAGAGCCCACCAGCAGGCTGTGAGGCAGTGGCAAGGCTTGAAAAGGCTTCTTGGTGAGATGCCCCTTCCCTCTGCCAGGGGCTGGGAACAGGAAGGCTGGCAGTCACTGAACCTTGCACCTCAGGGGCCCCAGCACCTTGTGATGGGCCCTGAGGGTACCGCCCAGTGTGAAGGGCCTCAGAGCCCCAGCACTCCCAAGGCTCGCAGCCAAGGTGGGGATATGGGCACTGTAGAGATATTGGTCACCAGACACTGGGTGGGGAGCTGGGCTGGAGTGGGTGCTTCTGAGCATCCAAGGTTCCCTCCACCCATCAGGCCAGTCCTCACCTTGGGCACTCACCTCAAGGACCTACTATCCCAGCTTCGGGTAGATGTCACCCAGCTGCACTGGAAACTATGGGAGGTAGCCCAGGCCATGCAGCACCTGCCAGCCTTCCCGCCTGGGCTCACGGGGCTGTCATGCTCCCATCCTCCTCTCTTCACCCTACAGCTGGGCCATGGCTCTGAGACAGTGACCTTGCCTGCAGGATGGGGCACATGAGTCTTTCACCCCTCCTTACCAGCTATTTCCCTTGGGCCCAAAGCACAGGATTGCAGAGAGCTGGCGGGGCTGAACTTGCCAGGAGCTCGGGTCCTCCATGTCCCCACCTGTGAGATAGAGAGGACACCCTATCCTGACCAGTCCACCACAGGGTGCCTAAACTGTAAAGGGAAGTGCATCTGCAGTACCCACGGGGGTCTTCAGCTCCCAAAACACTGGGGCAAGCTGGGTGAGGGATGTTATTTAACTGGAATGGCTATGGTTTGCAGAACCAGAGCTTCCAAATTACTTAGCAAAACATGTTTGCTTTTTAATTAACATGTGCTTGAAAAACAATGGTTTTCATTAAAGTGGGTGGGGGAGAGAAGGGACTGTAGGGGAGAATATTTCAAGGAGCTCCAAGTTCCAGGCCAGACTTCTTAAAAATAAAGTGGGAATCTTGCCCCAAGCTGGCAGAGGCTGGGAGGCAAGAATCCCTGCTGGAGAGCCCAAGGAACAGCCCTACTACCTGCCTGCATCACTCTCCGGCTCCCTGGCTGAGAATCTGCCCTTTTGCTGATGGCTCAGTTACTTACCTACTATTCCCTGGGCCACTCTGGAAAGGGGAGGTTTTTTTTTTTTCTTTGGAGACGGAGTCTCACTCACCCTGTCACCTAGGCTGGAGTGCAGTGTCTCGATCTCAGCTCACTGCAACATCTGCCTCTGGGGTTCAAGCAATTCTCCTGCCTCAGCCTCCTACATAGCTGGGATTACAGGCACACACCACCCACGTCCAGCTAATTTTTGTATTTTTAGCAGAGACAGGGTTTCGCATTGTTGGCCAGGCTGGTCTTGAACTCCTGACCTCAAGTGATCCGCCTGCCTCGGCCTCCCAAAGTGCTGAGATTACAGGCATGAGCCACCGCACCTGGCCGGTGTGGTCTTTTATAAAGCAGTCTTGGCAGTCAATGAATGAGGTCCACCAGGCAGATAAGCAAAAGGAAACAGCGTGAGTAACAACCTGAAAGCGTGGGCCTGGAAGCCACTGATGTCCAAGCCCCAGGGAGATTGAGGCAGGCAGGCTGAGCTGATGCCAAGGACATAAGGGTGGAAGGGAGGACGACCTCACATGGAGCAGAGGGGATATGTGAAGAACTGGCCAGAGGAAGCGGAGGGCTGGGAGACTGGAAACAGGACGCATTCCACAGCCTCAGGGCTTGCTCCCCAGAGGATGATGGGCAGGATTGCAGGTTCAGTTAGTCCAACAGGGGGCAGCATTGACTCCGTCATCCAGCACGGAGAAGGCACGCCATCGGTGTTCAATAAATGCATGTAGAAGGGTGAGAATGAAGAGATGATTCCTCCGAGTCAACCACACCTTCTCCTATTTCTGGCCTTTTGGGGTCAGGGTTAGCACCAGCGTGCAGCTTGAGATCAGATGTCAACATAGGGTTGGGACACATTTCACCCATTCACCCATGCAGACCGAGGGAAGATGGAGGGGAAGCTTCTGGGGAGTGAGGGCATCCCCAGGGGTTGGGTCAGATGACCCAGAACCCCCAGCTCCCGGCAGCCCGCCCAGGACCCTGTTTCTCATTTGAGGCCTTCTTGCTTCCCCCAACCCACACCCCCACATGAAACATGCCTGCCTATACTTAATTCATTATGCTCGGCTGGGTGGGAGGCCTGGCGAGCGGGGTGTTTTTTTCCCCTGAGCTCAGACATTCCTCACTTTATTATTCTCCACATTTCAAAGCAGCTGTTGCCTCCCCCAACTGCCCCCGGCCCGAAGCTCAGAGTCCAGAAGGGGCCTCTCCAGGGCTCAGAACACCAGAGTCCCCAACACCTCCAGCCTGGCACAGGAGGGAAATTAAGGCCAGAGATGGATGGGGTAGCACCCCAGGGAGACCTGCAGGGCTGCACCTGAACTTATCCTCCCCTAGGTGCCCCAGTCACCCTCCCATAACACTGTCTTCTTGCCTCTCTGCACCCACTCTGTTCCACCCTCCACCCAGGTGGCCACAATGGTCCCTTCATAACACAAACACAACCCCTGCCTCCCCCACTGGAGCAGGTGCTGGAAGAATTCTCAAAGTCCCTGCCCTGCTCAGGCCCCTGGCAAACTGAGCCCTCACTGAGTCAGTGGCCTTACAGAGGGCAAGGCCCATCCCTAGAAAATAGCAGGGCCAGGGTCAGCCTAGTGAACCACCAAGGGGCCAGCCAGGGGAGAAACAGTTCTGGAGACTCAATTTCAGAGAGACGGGGCGGCCCTAGACAGATTTATCTCCTGCATCTGAGAGCTGCCCATGCAGAGCTTCCTTAGCAAGGTCTAAGATCCCTGTTGCATTTAAGCAAGCAGCAGCTTGGTCAGACTTGCCCTGGAAAAGAGGTTGGAGGAGGGACTTTGGCCCTAGGAGAAAATGGGGCAGGGGCCCAAGTGGGGCAGGCAACCCGGGGGCCTGGAAACTTAGTCTGGATGTCCCTGTCAGCACTCTGGCTGTCTTGCTCACACTCACCCTATCATTGGGCATACCCACTCAGGCCTGGGGCTTGACGGCAGCATTCTCGAGTGCCCAGGAGGGTAGAGGTGACTCTGTAATGTGGCCCTGCAGGGTTCTTGAAGTCCACTGCAAGCCTGGGAGCCGAGAGCCCTCCCATACGTCCAGCTCTACTCTCTGAAACACCCCAAGGACTCCATCACTATAAGAAAGGCCCCCTCTTGAAGAGGGACTGCACAGAGCCTGAGTCAGCCCTCAGAGCAAGCCTCTTTCCAGCAATAGAGCTGTCCCAGCCTAGAGCTTGGGATCCGGCCATGTCACCCTCTTGAGGGCTCCCAGCCCAGGGCCCCCCACTGACCCTGGGCCATACAGAGGGAAACCTTGCTTCCCCTCTCATCCCTCAGCCTCAAGATCCATCCACCTTTCCCGAGGCTAGAAGCCATTGAACATTTGCCTTCCTGCCACCACCATCCCACACCTTGTGCTGCACCTAGGGATGAGAGGTCACTGCCATGAGCTTCCCCGCCTCCAGCTGCAGGCCCCAGAGGTGGAAACAGGTATGGACATCCAGAGGTCTGGGGACACTCAGAATCTCAGGATCCCAGATACTCCAACAAAAAGCTGAGGCATCTTCTCCCTTGTGCCCCACCACCCCCTAGCCCTGACATCACAGCACCTGCTTGTGTCAGAGGCTAATCAGCACCTCCCTGCCAAGTTCCCATTCCCCACTCCATCCCAGTGGCAAAGCTGGGCCTCTGTTACTCATCATAGGTCGGCACAGTTAGAACCTGAAAATGACATTGATGGAGGGAGGGAGGGAGGGAGAGAGGGATGAAAGGAGGGAGAATGAATGGATGAATGGATGAATAAGCTGATTCAAATGAGCCTTGGGCCTAGCAAAGATCTGAAAACTACATGATGGAGGGAGGGAGGGAGGGAGGAAGGAAGGGAGGGAGGGAGAATGGATGGATGAATGGATGAATAAGCTGATTCAAATGAGCCTTGGGCCTGGCAAAGATCTGCTCCATTCAAGGGTCTCTATCCAGGGGTTTTGGGAAATGCTGACTGCAACAAACTGAAATTTCCTCAAAACTTAAAAACTGACTTGTAAGGTAAGCTCTTATTTTGCCAAGAAGAGATATGGAAAACAACAGCTACCGTCCTCATTGTTTTTGTAAACAGAAGGATATTCTCAAGGCAAAAGAAAGTAGGCAGGATGCAATCTTGGAAGAAAGACGGGCATTGAAGATGCATAGATTGGGCTTCTGGAAAATATACAACATAGGACATTTTTTCAAAACTTTCTTGGGTATTGTGATAAGTTGGGCCTTAGGGCTTGGAAATGCCCAAGTGCTTCCAATCTCCACCAGGGTAAGAGCCCCTTCTGCAGCCTTTCTGGCTAGGATTGGTTCCCCTCTGCTTGCATATTCCTCAGGACAGAGGGCTCACCACCTCTCCCAGTTAGCTCAGGAGCTGACAATGCCATTCTAGAGCACCTTTAAACGCTTCCAAGCCTACCATGGGAGAGAGGTAAGGAGACCAGGAGCAGGGTATGATGGCAGAGGTGTTGAGGGGAGGGAAGACCAAGGCTTCCAGCCCCAGGGTACAGGTGTGGTAAGGAAAAGGGCATACTCAAGTTCAGCTGGACCAAAGTAGAAAAATCAGGAAGCTGCCAAGACCTGAACTCTCCCAAGGGGCACCTGGAAGTGCAGAGTCTGGAGTCTGAGTCTTCCGGCTGCCCCATTCCACCCCAACTAGCCCTCCAGAAAGGTTCTGATGTGCACCATGGCCACGGCCTCGGTAGATATGTGAGGTACCCAAGCCCATAGACCAGAGGTGGGGGTGGAGAGTGGAAGAAAATGGTGGAACCTCAGGAGTCCTCAGGCAGGCTGGAGAGGAGGGTGCACGCAGGAGCCCTGCCCAGACCTGACCTTCGAGGGCCTTCTCTGTCCAAGAGGCCCTGGGCCCTGGCTGCTGAGACTGGAGGGGCCCGCTGGGTGATCCGGCCTGGGGGAGTGTCGTGTGCACACAATCACACACACACGCCACATTCCAGTTGTGCTGTGTCAGCGTTTGGGCAAACCAGGATTGTGCGGCTTTGGGAGGGCAGGGAACAAACAACCCCCAAAAGTGGGTGAGGGAGGGACTGGGGCTGGTTGGAAGGAACTCGGGAGAACCCCAGGGAACCACTTCTGTGCTGGGTCACCAGGTTCAAGATCCGAGTTTTCCTGCTGTGCTCTGAGGTGACTGGATCAGCATTTCCCCCGTTCCCAGGCAGGCCCGCCCTCTCCCTGACCCCACAACTCTCACTACTACCCATAGCCTCAGGACCAACCACGGAGGACACCCCAAACACCCCCTTATGCAACACAAGGAGCTCCTGTCACACTGCTGCCTGACTTTTTTTGGCCTCTCCTCCCCTGTTCCATACATTCCATCACCCCCAACCTCTCTTAAGGCCTCCATCAGCTTTCCATAAGACTCTCTGCCACTGAGTGCTTTGAGCCCTACAGTCCACTTTCCCACAGCTGCACTGATTTCCTTCCTTCTTGTGGCCTGGCAAAATTTTCATCCAATGCCTGACTTCTGCAAGATCTCACCTGACTTCTTTCTATCTCAGCCTGAATTTCTGGCCTTCCTGGCACCGCTACTCCATGCCATCTCATTCATGTCACAGTGGTAACCCCAGGATCCCTGGGGATGAAGTCTGTAGGAGAGGATGCAGGGTGCGGCAGGCTAACAAGAGCCACGGGCATCCATGCAGGAACATCCGAGCAGCGGAGGGACGGTTTGTTCTGGGACCATCGCGGGCCCAGCTCCGATAATCCTCTGTCCCTTATGCTCAAGTTCTAGATCCCCAAACTCTGCCCTAAAGCTGTGAGTGTCAAGGGCCCATCAGAACCTTTTTCCTGCAATGTCACTGGACCTTCTGTGTTAGGTTTTGCAGTTTCAAGGGGACTGCCTGGCCCTGCCTGGGGTGCTGAAGCTGAACTCTGCCCCTGGACTACCCCACTGACCCTCTGATTCAGCCTGGACTGAGAATGTAGTGGTGGCTCCTCCTGCCACCTTGAGGAGACCTCAGAGATCAGGCCCCAGGCCAGAGGAGGAAAGTGAGGCATAGAGAGACCCCAGAACAGACCCCAGCATTATGGGGCACATGACAGGGCACTTGAGGCATGAGGGGTATCAAGGTGGCCCAAGGGCAAACCCCCTGCCCCCTCCCACCCCTCTCCACTGGCCACAGGGCCATAGGCTGGACCACCCTGCTTGAGGGGGGAGCTGGGACCCGTGTTTATGCCACTGTGGGGAGGCCACAGCCTGCCTGGCAGTTCCACCTGCCCAGCGCCGATGCTGATTCAGCAGAGCCCCCCCAGCACATATGCACTCAGACACAGGCACACACACTCACGCACACACACGCACACACACACAGTGGCAAACACACATGTACATATGCACAGACAAATGGGCACCTACACACTCACAGACACACATATACAACACACATACAAACACAAGCCCACATTCACAGACACAGATCCACAGGCACACATGCACAACTGTGGACCTATACACACATACACACGCACATTTCACCCAGCCAGGATGGGAGGATGCTGAGTAAGGAGAAGGCTCACCTCTGCAGCTGAGTCCCACCTTTAGGTGCCTCCACCCCATCCACTCTGATGCCTGCACCCACAGCCAGTGACCCAAACCCAGGAACACGTGGTCGGCAGAGCCACATATGAAAGGTAAATGGCCTCAGGGTAGCAACATGGCCATGGCTGGGCCAGAGGCACATTCTAAGTGGAGCTGAGCTGCAACGAGTGGAACCAAGCTGCCCCTGCCAGGGCTCATCAGACAACAGCCCCAGCCCTGCCCTCACCAAGGGGCCCCCAACCCGTCCCCTCCCAGCCACGCAAGAAGACTGGGGACTGGGAATTGCAAGATGCTCCCTTCTACCACCAAGCCAAACCAAGTGGGACAGTAGCTCCCAGGGACTAGGGAAGCCTGCAAGAAGGACGGTATGTTTGGGGAAGGCCTGGGAGTACTGCGGGCCACCCTGGAAACCAGAAGGGCGGGCATTCTTGAGAGAGTGGGATGTGTATGCCTGAGGACTAAGACACATGCGAACTTGGATGCAGAGCACTCCTTGCTGGAGATGACTGAGAGCAGATGCAATCTGTGCTCAGGACGCCAGCCCAGGGTAGGCATACCCAGAAAGAAAATGCTGAGACCACTCAGTCCCACGCAGACTTCTGAAAGGGAGCTCAGCACTTCTAGGCTTGGTTTTCAGGAACAAGGTGCACCAGACAGGCGGGAACTGGGGACTGCCCCGGAGAGTGTCAGCCGCTTCCGGTGGTGCCCTGCCCTGGAGGAGTCTGGAGGTGGAAACTGATTGGGATCTGCTCCCCTCTATGTGGGTCCTCAGTCACTCATGGGCCAGGAAGCCTGGCCAGAGCCCTCCAAGATCACACACGCACATGAAGATGCCCTCATTGGCCGAGTGCACTGCAACGGGGCACAGGGTGTCTTCATCTGCCCCACCAGCTGACAGACTGTGCACCTCTCAGTGCTGTGGCGGTAAACTGTGAAAGAGCAGATTACGACTCCTTCCCTTGAATCAGATCTGAGGCTGGAGTGGACTGAACCAGAAAGCCTTGAAATCTGTCCATGATGTTGCTGAGGATGTTTTCAAAACAGCCCTGGAATCTGACCACTTACGACCATCATCCCCGCCAGTACCCTGGGCCAAGCGTGCATCTCCTCTCTCCTGGACCCTCCTCACTGGCCTCCCTGCTGCCCCTGTGGCCTCCACAGTCTCTTCTCCACACAGCGGCCAGGGTGGCACTGAGAAAACATCTCCCCAGGGCGCATGCTGCCACCCTCCCTGACCTCTCTGACTCAGGACCTGTCCCTCTCCATGGCACTTTCTGCTCCCATCACCAGGCCTCTGTGCCCTCTGCCAGGACGTCTTCCTCAGATGCCCACACCGCCTCCTGAAGCAGATGCTGAGGTGCCGCACAGGAATGTTCCAGCCCACCTAGGGGCGCTGCCCAGCCAGTGACAGATGGGAGTCTGTAGATAGTCTGCCTCCCTCATCCCTCAGTGAGACAATACCACCATCTCTCGGAGGTTCCCAGCAGGGCTGAGACCCCTTTGCCCATAGTGTCATCTGCTCTGCGTGCACCCCTTTGGGGGGATTTTCTTCCTTCCCAGGCCCCCCATCCCACCCCTCTCCCATGCTCCCTGGAATCACCTTCCAGGGAGACTACTTGCTGGTAGTGCTTGATCTGGTCCTTGTCTCAGGGATTACTTCTGGGGGAGCCCAGCCCAAGACACTTCATCTCTCCCTTTTCCCTTTAGCAATAACTCCCCATTTCCCCTGCCCCAGCCCCTACTATTTACTTTCTGTCTGTATGAATTTGACTACTCTAGGACCCTTAGATAAGTGGACTCTACAGTATTTTGTGTGTGTGTGATTGGCTTATTTCACTTAGCGTAATGTCCTCAAGGTTCACCCGCATTGTTGCGTGTGTCGGCATGGCCTTGCTTTGTCAGGCTGAGTAATACTCCCTGTGGATAGACCACATTTGCTTACCCACTCACCCCTCCACGGACACTTGGGTTGCTTCCACCTTTTAGCTACTGCAAATAGTGCTGCTGTGAACGTGGGTGTGCAAATACCTGTTCAAACCCTGCCTTCAAGTATTTTAGGTACATGCCCAGAAGTAGAATTGCTGGTCATTTGGTCATTCTATTTTGTGGGAAACTGCTATAGTGTTTTCCACAGTGGCTGCGCCATTTTACTTTCAAATTTCAACAGTGCACAAGGGTTCTAATTTCTCCACATCTTCAACAACACTTGTTATTTTCTGCTGTTTTTTTAATAACAGCCATCCTAATGGGCGTGAGGCGGTATCTCATTACAGTTTTAATTTGCATTTCTCTAATGATTAGTGATGTTCAGCATCTTTTCATGTGCTTATTGGTTATCTGTATATCCTTTGGTTTTTTGTTTTGTTCTGTTTTGTTTTTTTGAGATGGAGTCTCGCTCTGTTGTCCAGGCTGGAGTGCAGTGGCGCAATCTCAGCTCACTGCAACCTCTGCCTCCCGGGTTCAAATGATTCTTTGGCCTCAGCCTCCCAAATAGCTGGGATTACAGGCACCAGCCATCATGCTGGGCTAATTCTTGTATTTTTGTAGAGATGGGGTTTCACCATGTTGGCCAGGCTGGTCTTGAACTCCTGACCTCATGTGATCCACCCGCCTCAGCCTCCCAAAGTGCTGGGATTACAGACGTGAGCCACCACGCCCGGCCTGTATATCCTCTTTAGAGAAATGTATATATACAAGTCCTTTGCCTATTTTTTAATTGGGTTGTTTGGGGGGTGGTTGTTGAGTTATAGAAGTTCTTTATATATTCTAAATATTATCTTCTCTCCTTTAAATCTTTGCTCAACTATTTCCTGCTCAGATAATCCTTGACCTCATTATTTAACATGTCACCCACCTCCCAGCTTACACACATACATGCACACACACACCACAGCCCTCCCTGCTTTCAGTCCTTCTCTGCCTTTAGCACCATTGGATACTCCACTGTCGGTATTTGTCTGGTTTGTGTGAGTTCTACAAGGGCAGAGGTTTCCACTGCCTTCTCCACTGCAGTGTTCCCAGCACCTAGAACAGAGCCTGGCACACAGTCGGTGCTCAGTAAATGCTGAGAGAATGAAAGGAGGATGCAACAGACTCCTGCGACACACTCACCCCTCACATGCCCTCTCTCCCACACACTGCCGGCAGCCCCCATCCACACACACTCACTCTCACACACACTCAGGACTCCCCACACCACACAGCCCCTTGGGCAGTCTGATCCATGCAGGCCTTCCAAGTTGCTCTCACCCCACCACATCCCCCCCTGCCACGCAGACACGCGCATCCACACGAGGTCATGAAAAGGCGCCCCCTGGAGCTGCCCTGACTCCTGGGTCCTCCTGGCCTGCAAGGTGTTTCCCATCCAGTGTGGCCCACTCCCCACTCAAAGCCTTTGATCTCCCCCACATTTCTATATCTGGGGTCCCCAGCCTCTCTGCAGGGCTTTGCTCTCTCTTCACATCAAGCCTGCATGAATCTTCTCCTCGAGGAAGCCTCCCCTCTCTATCTTCATCAGGCTCCAGGACCCAGGGGAGGGGCCCTGGCCCCAGAGCAGGGGGTGGAATGGGGCAGGGGTCTGCAGGTGTGTACACCTCCCTCCACCACGCAGGGATTGCATGCTGTCTTCTGCTGAGGAGCCCGGGTCTATCCCCACAAAGCCTCTACCGCTGACCTAGAGCCACACTGCTGGCAGAGTGGCTCAGTTTCACCATCGGAGTCAGGGCAAGGGGTCAGCTCTGACAATCTGGGGACAAAGTTAGTTCCTGCACTGCCACCCATTCCCAATGTCACTCAGGCAAGGCCATTCCCTGTGCTGGGCCTCAGCTTTCCCACCCGTGACAGGGTGGCTCTGGGCCAATGCCCCATGGTCACCCAATTGGTGGACATGCAGTGAGACAGCTCAGACAGTGCTCTCAGGCTCCCAGCGGCCCGCATCCCTGTGTTAGCGGCCCCGGCATGGCTGCCTCCTGCAGAAGGCCGGGTGAGGGGCAAGCGCAACGGAGAAGCACTCGGCCTCCTCCAGCTCAGCATCCATGGGCCACAGAATTCACATAGGCAAGCCAAGGGCCACAGAGAGGAAAGAAGGAGAAAGGGAAAGAAGGAGGAAAGGGAAGAGGGGAAGGAGAAATATGGGACAAAGAGGGAAAGGAAGGAAGGAAGGAGGGGAGGGAGGGAGGAAAGGAGGGACGAAGGAAAAAACGGGCAAGGAAGAAGGAAAAGAGGAAAGGGAGGGAGGAAGGGAGGGAAGAAGGGGAGGAAGGGGAGAAAAATGAGAGGGAAGGTAGGAAAGAAGAAAGGAAGAAAGGGAGGGAGGTGGGTAGGAAGGGAGGGAGGGAGAAAAGAAGGAAGAAAAAAGAGGAGGGGAGGGAGGGAAGGAGAGAGGGAAAAAAGAGAGGGAGGAAGGGAAGGAAGTCAGAAAGGAAGGCCGGCAAGAAGCCATTTATTCATGAGGCCCATGGGGTGGGGACAGAGCTGCCGTCACAGGTAAGCACAGCCTGAGAGGGGCCAGAGATGGCAACCACGCGGAGAGGTCCGAGGGTTTTTGCAGGAGTCTTGATAAGGCTCCCCTCCTTCCCACGACTCCAGGCCGCTGGTGTCAGCATCACACATGGGAGATGAGACGTCCCTGCACAGCCTTCCCTGGGCTTCCTGAGAACAAAGGCAGTGCAGATTACAGAGGAGGAGGGAGACGGAGGCAGCAGGATGTCAAGTGAGCACTGCAGCTGGTGGAGTGTGGGCAGGTGGCAGCAGCGGGCTCAGGAGAGAGTGGGTGCCTACCTGGGCACAAGGCTTAGCTGGACATGATGTGCTTCACGAATGCTGGAAAGAAGAGGAGAGTGAGTGGCAGGGGTGCAACACGGGGCAGCCATGGCTGGGAGCCTGGGCCCCAGCACTCCCCTCCCAGAAGACCCCTGCCCCTGCTGAGCCCACCTTCGTAGTTGATGCAGCCATTGGAGTCCTCTTGCCCAGCCATCAACTTCTCCACTTCGTCTTCTGTCAGCCTCTCACCTGGCAGGAGTGGGAGGCTGAGTCAGCACCGTGCGTGCAGAGGCATGATGGGGTGGGGGCACCCACTGAATCCCTCTAGATGGTGGCTCAACCTCGCCAGTATTCCCACAGCCAGCACTGTTCACAAGACCTTGGCCATCACCCCATTTCTGAGGCCAGGAGAATCAGTGACAAGTTAAGAAGGGGCCTAGGGTGCAGTACGTGCTGTCCTCTGTCCCACTAGGCAGGGAGGGGGTCCCTCCACCAGGACAAAGCCAGGCCTCCCTAGAAGCAGTCTCTTGGGGCAGCCCCTTGAGGCTAGAGGAAGGGCCCATGGGGCAGAGTTGGGGACCTTGGGAGAGGGTGGTGGAGGGAGCCAAGAGACCACCCGCTGCTCCCCAAGTCTGGCATTCTCCTGCCTCCGTACTTCTGTGCGCTGCGCTGGCCCCCCTTCAAAGTGCCAGCCGCAGCTCCCCCTTCTTACCCCCACGTCTAGACACACACACACACACACACACACACACACACACACACACACACACAGAGAGAGAGAGAGAGGAGAGAGAAACCAGCCCGGAGCTGAAACAGTAGGCACTCAAATGTTTGCTGCAGGAAAAAATCACTTCGAAGAGGGACCCCCTGCTGCAGGCAGCTGATGGTAGGGGTATAAGTGGGAGGTACACAGGGCCCCACAGAGGTCAGGATCCCCCCAGGGGGCAGGCACTCGACCTGCTTGACCACTTAGGGCTGTGGCCCTGGAATTTGACCTTGGAGTAATGACCACCAGGACGGTGGCCTGGAGTCGTGGGAAGGAGGGGAGCATATCAAGACGGCTCCTTCCTGCCCTGCTCTGTCCCCAGAGCTGATGTCATCCCCCTTCTGTGAGCTGCACCAGCATGCCTGCTTTATTCTCCTCCTAAGTAACATTTCTGTTGTCTGCCACTGAGGCTCCCTAATTATGTAACTCTCTCCATTTCACCGATGGGTCACAGGCCTGGGAGGCAACAGAGTGGTTTCTCCCAGGATGTCCCTGGAAGGAGTGGGGGTAGGGGAGGAGGCTGCCCTCACCCAGCGTGGCCAGCACGTGGCGAAGCTCAGCACCCATGACAGTGCCATTGCCCTCCTTGTCGAAGACCCGCAGCCCCTCCACGAAGTCCTCATAGGTGCCCGTGTCCTTGTTCTTGGAAATGTGCTGGAGCATGGGCAGGAAAGTTTCAAAGTCCATCATCTTGGTATTGAGCTCTGCAGAGAAATGGTCCCAGGTTCCAGGGTCTAAGGCTGGGGTGGGCACACCCCTCCCCCATGCCTGACAATGAAGAGCTATCCCCACCTCTCACACAGTTCTGCAACAGTCTACACCAGTTCTCACAGCAGTCTACACCAGTTTGCCATTTAAAAGCAAACTACCATCGCGAGGCACTTTACAGTCTACTGAGCAATGCACTGTTTCCATAGCCCTTTGCTATTCACGAAGGGAGTTTGCTGCCCTGAGCCACCATGGAGGGTTTTGTCCAGAATCCCTTGCCTACTTTTGGGAAACAGTCCTCCCCTCGTGGCATTTTCTTATAGACTTCACCCTCCACCACTTGTGATTGGATCAGGAGCAGCTAGGCCAATCAAAGACCTTCCCTGGGACTTTTGAACCCTTGGTGGGGGCTTGGGCCTCACTCCTTTTTTTTTTTTTAGCTTTAAAAGTTTATTCATTTATGTATTTATTTATGTATTTATTTATTTATTTTTAGACACAAGGTCTTCTTGTTCTGTCACCCAGACTGGAGTACAGTGGTGTGATTATAGCTCACTGCAACCTCAAATTCCTGGGCTCACAGGATCCTCCTGGCTCAGCTTCCTGAGTAGCTGGGACCACAAGTGCATGCCACCATGCCAAGCTAAATTTTTAATTTTTGTAGAGATGGAATCTCACTGTGTTACCCAGGCTGGTCTCAAACTCCTGGCCTCAAGTGATCCTCCCAAAGCACTGGGATGACAGCATCCCACTGCCCACTGCTGTCACTGCTCGATCAGCATGGATCCAGATGCTCCAGCAAACCATTACTGCATGTCACCTGGTCAGCATGGCCCTGTGACTGGCCTCGGTGCCCTTATCAGGACAATGGGAGATGTCAGGAAAGATTCTCATGCTATCCCGCAGGATGGATGGCAGCCCACCCAGGCAGTCTCCCCGGGACTAACACTATAGGGGCTCTCAGACAGGTGCACTACCTTCCTGTCTTGGCTTCCCCAGGACACGGAGCACTTCCGCCTGTGTGGGGTTCTGGCCCAGCGCCCGCAGGACATCCCCACACTGCCCGTAGGTGATCTTCATCTCACACTTGGGTGTGCGGTCGAACAGCATGAAGGCTTCCTTGAACTCTGCCAGGAGAGGGCAGTGAGCCACAGACACTCCCAGGGTCAGCCTACCCCACTCCCCACACCCCTGGCAGGACCCTCAGACCAGGGAACCCCAGCCCATCCTGCAACCCCTGGGCTCAAGACCCCTGCTCACCTTCAATCTGCTCAGGTGTGAACTCGATCTGAAAAGAGACCCCAAAGACTCAGAAGCCCGGCTTAAAAGGTGGGGCCACGCCTCCTCCTGGGCACTCGGTGGCCAGCCCAGAATGTCAGCTGTCTCAGCCTGTCCCATTCCAGCATCCCAGCCTGCACCCTCAGGACCTCCTGCAGTCCACCTTGATGCCCTCCTGCCTCCTTGCCCCCCTCCATCTGCCCAGCCAGAAGGCCTTGAGTCTGTGTGCACCCAACCCCTGATGCTCGGTGGACCCTGGCGGGAGTAGCAGTGAGGAGGGAGGCCACGTGCCCAAGGCCTCAGGCCAGCGTGGGCCTTACCTGATGCTCCCGGTTCTGGACAGATGTACCTTAAGCCACAAGCCCCAGTCAGGCTGGCTTTGCTTGGGGCCTGGTGGGCAGGACTGTCAGCAAAAGTGAGATAGGAGGGCCCAGGGTGGCAGGAGGAGTAAGGACAATGGTACAGGCCGAGGGCTTGTGGCTGGAAGCATCCAGGGTGAGCACAAGTGTGCATGTGTGTGTGTGAGTATGCGTCTACATACGTCTGCCCTCACAGAGCCCCCTAAGCCCTCAAGACCAGGCAATCACTCACCAGCCCCACTATACCTATTTCTCACATACCCTGTCTGTAGGTCTCTGGGAAGCTCCCATACCCCAGGACAGCACAGGGCCAGGGCAGTGCTGCTGAGTGTTTGCTGAAGTCACATTGGGGCCACCTTGATTGACGTCAATCAAGAGGCCTCCTGGAATCCAGTGTCCCCCTCCTCACCGGATACCAGGTCTATTTTTATCACTGCAGTCACTCGCCCCAAGGTCAAGGTCACACGAGGGAAAGGAGGTTGGGGGAGGGGCATGACTGGCGTCTCTCTCACGGTTGCTGCCTCGGGGTCCCACCAATCT
Source organism: Hylobates moloch (assembly GCF_009828535.3). Taxonomy (NCBI): domain Eukaryota; kingdom Metazoa; phylum Chordata; class Mammalia; order Primates; family Hylobatidae; genus Hylobates; species Hylobates moloch. The sequence continues at coordinate 82,612,824 of NW_026652283.1, read as the reverse complement.
CCACAGTGCATGCCGGCACAGAGGGACACCCTGTTCAGGGCCACCCTACCATGACTGTCCCTCCTGGCTTCTGGTTTGACCCAGTTTGGGGAAGAACAGGTTGTCATTCCTGGCTCCCTGAGAGCTCTCTCCACCAGGAAGCCTGCGGAGATTAGGCTCTCTGGGCTCCTGGCAAAGGCTCCCTGCCCTTTACCTGCAACCTGGGGATGGGGGAAGAGGGCCCATGAGGGGTCTCATTGTCCCCACCTCTCAGAAGGGAGTCTGCGCCAACCTCAGGCCTGGCGAGAAAGGACAATGCCACCATGGGCCGTGGCTGTGGTCACAGCCTCACCATGAGGCCTGCAGAATGCAAGCCTGGGACCTGGGTGGCCAACTCCAGGTGCATATACTCTGAATGGTTCCCAGCAGCCCTGCAAGAGGGGACTTGCTGTTCTGTTTCACAGCCGAGGAAACCACGCCTCAGAGCAGCGAAGAACTTGGCAACTAAAATGGAGCAGAGTTGGGATTTGAACCCTTGCCTCAAAGGACATGGTAGGTGTCTCTGGGAAGGGCTTGTGAACAGGAGGCAAGACTTCACCAATGGAACGTAGGTCTTGCTGGGCATGCGGGGACGGCAAGGGTTCCACAGGGCTCCTGAGGAGGCAGCCAGGGCAGCAGTGGTCCCAGCCAAGAACAGGGAGCAGGCAGGACACAGGGTACGTGCTTCTATGCAGATACCACAGGTGGGAGGCATGGCTCCCTCCAAGTTTAGACTCTGAGAAAGACTTCTCAGTTGGGGAAGGGCTCCTGGGGCCACTGGTCATAGCTCTATGACCAGCTTCCTGCACAGCTTTCAGAATGTCCCTGGCCAGCTGATGCTTCAAGTTGCCCACCTAAAAGCTGAGGCCTGGAAGTGCTCTACCAGCTCTGGGCTCGGTGACTTGAATGAGACCCAGCCTGGACAGGGGCCCTGATTCTTCTTACTCCCCATGTCATCCACCCTGGGAGCGTGTATGGACTGGGGACCCTCAGCTGAACAAGGAAAATCCCTGCCTGGCTCCAGCTGGCTCCAGGATTCCCCAAGGATGAGAAGTCCAGGAAGAAGGGCAAGTGAGAGTCCATTTCCAAAACCACTAAAAAGACAGTCCAGACTCAAACCCCAGTCCAGACTCCACCCTTAGTTCTCAGCAGCACCAGAGGAGTCCTGCAGAATGTCTGACCACCATCCCTCCTGCTGCAGCCCTTCTGATGCCTGAAGCAGTCAGGGCTCGTCTGACCTCTGCACAGAAGCTTCCAGCGTCAGCTCAGTGCTCACTTCCAGAGCCTGACCTGCCTCTGGCTAGGTCCACTGTGGGATCCACTCACTTGCCCTGCTCCTATTGCCACCACCCAGCTCCCATACCCACCTTGATCTTGGAAGCATCAAACTCGACCTCCTTAGGGCGCTCAGGCTCAGGGGGAGGTGCGGGAGCTGGAGCTGCCTTGGGGGCTGCCTTGGCATCATCCTTCTTGGGCTCTGGCTTTTTGGGGGCCATTGGGGGCTGTAAGTACAGACAGGGATGTGGAGAGAAGAATGCAGAAAGCAGGGTAGGTGAGCCACCTTGCCCAGGCCTTTATCCTGCCGGGATACCTCATGACCCCAGCCCCACCCCTGCAGTGCACAATAGGGACAGGGCCATAAAAGGATACGGCTAGGCTCAGGGGCTATTTTGGGGCCTGGGGAGGGCATTGTTCGGGCTCAGGAATGGGTAGGGGAGGAGGGATCTCCATTCCTCCCAATCACCTGTTGGGAAGGGGGAGGGAGACAGGGGGACAAAGGCCACTGCTTAACACACACATACACACACACTCATCTGCACACCCGCACATACCCACACAGGGCCCTGCTGCCCCTCTGCAGGTCCATAAGTTGGAGAAGTGAAGAAGGGTGGACCAAGTACGTGCTACATGTTGTGTTGGGGTCAGAAGGACTGGGATGACCTAAGGGCACCTCTGAACTTAAGCTCTCCAAAGTCCCCTGTGTCTGTCTGTGTCTATGACCGTGTCCGTGTGGGGGAAGGCGGAGGTCAGCATGTGTCTGTGTGCGTTGTCTGTGTCTGTGTCAGGGTGTTTATGTGTCTGTGGGTCTCTGTGTGTCTGTGTTTGTGTGGAGGGGGGTCTGTGTACACCTGTGTGTGTTGTCTGGGTGCCTCCGTGGTGGGGGGCTCTGTGCGTGCCTATGTGTGCTCCGTATCTGTGTCTATGTAAGGGATGGCCCGGGTGTCTGTGTTTGTCTCTGTGGGTCTGGGTCTTTATGTGTGTGTGGTGTGTCTGTGTGTCTATGTGAGTGTATCTGCGGGTGTTGCTTCTGTGTGTTTATGTCTGGGTGTTTACATGTGTCTGTATGTGAGTGTCTGGTCATGGCAGGCAGCTGTAGCCCTGGCTATGGGTCCAAGGGTCTCCAGGAACCCCCACAAAGGGCAAGAGAAAGGATGCTGCTCCCTCTAGGGCAGTCGCCCCAGGCCAGTTCAGCAGCCTCCCTCTTCAGCCCCTGCTGGCCCGGGGACCAGTTTCTCAGCTTTCACCCTTGGATTCCTACTTCCTCTCTCTACAGCCCCCAGGGATGCACATTTCCCTACACACCCCAGGCCTGGCTCCCCACTGCACCCTCTGCCTACAGTGCCCTCGCCTCCTCTGCCTGACACATTCAAGGCTTGGCTCTACTGGCCCCCTTCCAGAAAGCTCTCTCCAATGCTATTCCACTGCCTCGTGTTGCCCCCTGCCGACCCTTTTGGCAGGGGCTCTGAGAGGGTCTGCCTCTCTGAGGAACCCCAAGCTGCCAAGCAGGGTCTGCCCCAGTGCAAGGATGCTCATCCCCCGTTCCTACCACTCAGCACCCACCTCCAGGGCCCATCCTGCAGTGCCCGGCCCTCAGGGTCCATCCCAAGCCCAGCCTTCAGCAGATGACAGTGACGGGACTGCCACTTGGGGAGGTGGGAAGGCTGAGGTGGCACAAAGCTCTTCCCGCATGGGGACGCCAACAGTGGGGACATCTTGCAAACACATTGGGCTCTGTCCCTTGCCCAGCATCTGCGCCTTGGGGGTGGGGAGGAGGTGCTCCTGGTTACTTTTAAGTGCCTGGAGCCTTTGATAGAAACTTCAAAGCCAGTGCCCCCCACCCCCAGGGATTTCCCTGGTGCGGCGAGGGGCTAAGCCTGAGGCTGAGAGGGTGCAGTGGGGCCCAGGGCCTCTACCTGGCACGCCCTGCTATCTTCCTACTGGGCCCGGTCCCTCTCATCCAGTCACTCCACCTCACAGGGAGGGACAGCAGTCCAGGGTTGGGGCCGGCCCGCTCCTGCCTGGAACATGTTCTGCCTCTCATCTGGAGGGCAGAACACCCACATCTGGAAATCTGACAACATCCGGGACTGGCGGGGGGGCAAGTTTTTCACTTTTCTTCCAGATGTTTGGCAACAGTATTGAGAAAGAAAGGGGTGGGGGGGAGGGTCAGTAGAGACGAGCCAGAAATACCACAAGAGGAGAAGACAGCCAGAGGGCCACGCAGAGGGGTCCCGGGGAGGCCCCACCACCCAGGCCTGCCGACCCTCAGGACAACGGGCTCTGGAAGTCACACGGGAGCCCCAGCCACCCGCAGACACCACCAACAAGACCAATTTCCTTGCGTTCATCGTGAGGGAAGCAGAGGGCCAGAGCAGAGGACATATACAGGGCCCTCTCTCCCATCTCATTTCTTTCATCCTCACACAATTACCACCCCTTGGAAACCACCCAACATCGGCCCAAACGGGGGTAAGCCAGTGACAAGAGCATCCTGGGCCTCAGTGTCCAGGTCTGTGATCTAGGATGGGCAGGCTCATGCAGCCAGCCAGAGCCACATAGTGCCACCTTCCTCCACCTGCGTGTGGCAGGGTCAAGGCAGTGGCTTGGGCCCCTTCTGTCACACACAGGGCAAATGTGGTCCTGCAGCAGGGACAGGGTGCACAGAGCCATCCTCACGCCCTCATCAGGACCCAGATGAAGGCTAGGGCCAGGATGGTGACTGCCTGAGCTCTGATTCTGGGCATGCCCCTGCTGGCTTGGGAGCAACAGTGCCCCAGGGCTCACCCACAGGCCCACCCTCAAACCTATAACAACTGCCCAGCCCCCAGTAGGCACTCTTCAGGACCAGCCAGAGCCCTCCCAGGCACACCGAGGCCAGGAGCAAGGCAGGGGGTAAACAGGAGGCATGAAGGTGGGCAGGGAGTTGGGGGTGGAGGGAGAGAGGGTGAGCAGCATTGGGCGGTAAGAACAGGCCACACCATGCCTGGCACTCCCCTCTCTCTCCCACATCCCAACCTGAGCTTTGTGCCCTTCAGGAGTCAGCCTAGCAGGCAGGATCTGGGCAGGGCCTCGGGGGCTTGGAGAGCCAGGGCTGGGGGTCTGGGTCCTACCGCTTCAGCTCCCAAAGCTCTGATGTCTGAGCTGCAGCCCAGTGTGCTGCAGGCTGGCACACGCCATGTCCCAGAGCCCTCTCAGGCAGCCACCTTACCTTTCTCTTCCCCCAGCCAAGGGGAATGCAGGGAAGATGTGGGCCCTGACTTCTGAGGAGCCTGTGGACTAAGGCAGGAAAGCCCGGCCACGTCAGCCTTCTTCTGGGCTCTTGTTACCTGGCGTCTTCCGTGCGTCCGCCTTCCTATGCATGTCAGCTGTCACAGGAGGGAGGAAGGTTCTGTTCTTCCACAGCTACATTTTCCCAGGACCTGGTACACCATAGGCATTCAATAAATGCTGGATGAACAAATGTTCCAAATATCTCAGTTTACCCACCTCTCACAGAGGTGCTGGAACCCCTTGCTAAACCCTGTCCTGGAGTGGGCCCAGAGAGATGGGGAGATTTGCCAACTGACTGACAGGAGCTCTGGCGGTGCAGAGGGCACTCTGGGACAGTAGTGCGGCCAGCAGCTGCCTCCAAGCCCACCCACCACCTCCCCATGCCCACCCCAATTCAGGCGTGCTCTTCACAGACTAAAGAGGTGAGGGTGACCCCTGTGGTGCAGGCAGTGACTGGACGACGACCTGCCAGCAGGGGGCGCAGAAGGGATGGGAACCGACCTTTGGTTCCTGAACTCAAACCCCAGAACCCAGGATCCCAACCCAGACCCCCAATCAGGAACCCGGAACCCCAAGCTCAGACCCCAGACTCAGGTCTCACAATTTGAGTGCCAAACTCAGAACCCAGAACCCAGATTCCAGGACTAGACCCCACTGTGGAGACCTAGACCCAGATCCTGGCACCCAAACCCTGACCGAAGACTCCAAGACCCAGGATGGTAAACCCGGACCTTCAACCCAGACTCCGGACCCCAGACCCCAGACACAGGACCCAGGATTCTAAACCCAGACCCCAGATCCAGGACTCAAGCCCCAGGACTCTAAACCCAGAATTCCAGGACTGCAAACTCAAACCCCAGACCCAGGACCCAGGACAGGGGCTGACGGATTTCCAGATCAGCATGGCCCTGTGTGGACAAGGCCAGTGGGAAGGGGCACCGGGGGGTCACGCTTTTGGCAACAGCGGGGGTAGCTGCTTGGCAGACCTCCCTGGTAGCGTTCAGAAGGGCATGAAGAATGTCCATCATCCTGTCAGAGCCAATTTGGGGAGCTCAGACTATGGTTGCCACGTGGAGGGTGGGCAGAAGGAGGTAAGGGGCAGCTGTCCCCTGGGCCCAAGAGCCAGAGGCAGGGAAACAGGGTCGGGCTCCCCACGTGCCCTGGTCCCCTGGGCCGCAGGCTCCGCAGGCAGCCCTGGCCCGCCCTGGCCCGCCGGTCCCGCCCCTCCTGGCCCACAGCCTCTGGGCTGGGACGCAGGCCCACACTTCCCGGAGGAGTCGAGAACACAGCCTGGGCCAGACCCAGAGCCTTAGAAGTAGGTCAAATGTTGCCGCGCAGCAGGTCCTGGGGACCCTGTCCTGGTGTGGGCAGGTCCGTGGGCTGCATTTCACTTACCAGGGCCCACTTGTGTGTCCACATAGATGTGAACCCACAGCTACACACTGGACACCCATGAACACAGACCCCACACGGGGCCCCTAGGTCCCTGTCCAGTTGCACAGATGGGGAGACCGTGGCCCCAAGGAGGCAAAGGCTGCCCAGCAACTCTGACTAGAGGTGGCACGAGGCAGGTACAAGGACCAGCAGAAGGAGATAAATTTCTACACCATCCCATGGCCCTGGAGCCTCAGATGAAAGTCTGACTCCTAGGAGGACTTCCCAGCAAGGCCACTCTGCCACTAACAGGATGGGGCCCACCTCCCAGAGGCACAACCCCGGGCCTTGAGAGATGGAAAAGAGTACCCAAGGGGGAGGCAGTAGACTTCCTATGCTCCTGTGACCCAGGCTGGTCCCTGCTCCTCTTGGCCTCAGTTTTCCCCACCTGTACCATGGCCATGGGTGGGGCAATGTGATTCCACGTTCAGAGGACAGTTTCTGCCCCTGAGCCCCAGCGCATCCTCACTACCCCCACACCACACACAGACAACTCTGTCCTCAAGCAGGCCAAACACAACCCTCAGGCCCCTCCCTCTGCCCACTGTGCTGACGGGGACCAGATGCTCCAACCTTGTGGTTCTAGGGGTGGGGGTGGCAGGGCACAGCGGGCTGGCAGGCAAACCCTGGTTTTGGCCCAGGGACCTATAATCAGCTCCTGCCCCTCTGATCCCGGCCCAGGACTGACGCTTAGGGCTGTGGTGTCCTGGCCGGCTGTGGCCACGGCCGCTATATTTGGGAGCCCAATTCAGCATGAGGGAGGGGTGGGCAGGCAGAAGCCTCTAGGGACCCCAGCCTCATGGGGGACAGGATGGGGACAGCATTGGCCAGGCTTGGTCCATTCTGGAAGAAGGACATAGCCCTGACTTCTCAGGGGCCTGGACTGGGGGACCTCAGCCCTACCCTCAGCAGCTAGTCTCAGGAGGGAGATTGAAAATGTGTCTGGAGACACTGCACCCCTGTTTAGTCCAAAGAATGAGCATCAGTTGGGTCTGTGCATTCTGGGTGCGTGAGATGGAGTCTCGGGCTGCCAAGGGTTCGTGGGAGCTCTGGATGGGTGAGGTTTGGGGTACCGGGGTCTGGGATGGGAGGAGGGGTGCCAATGTGCTAATCAAAGGAGCTGAGAAAACAAAGGCCTGGGGCTTGGGTCAGGAGGAATGGAGCAAGGTGCAGCCCTGAGCCCCAGCTCCCCAGCTCTGCTTGCTGGTCCAGCTTCCAGACAGGGGCCTGGCCTCTCCCCCCCAGCATGGCCTGTGGCCTCCCTGAACTGCCCTGGACATTCCCTGCTACTGGGCCAAACCCTGTACTCTCCCACCAGCAGCTTCCCAAAGAGCAAATATTTATTGTCCTTGGAAGAAAAAAAAAGACTCCCCTTTTAGGATCGGGGTCTGGGAGCTGCTACTGAGGTTTGCAGGGGCTCAGCAGCGGCCTGAAATGACCAGAAACCCCACCTAGACGGGCTGAGGAAGAAAGGAGGGTGCTCCATGAGCCGGCCTTGGAGGAGACCGCGAAGGCTGCCCTGGGTGCTGGGCTGGGGCTCTGCCCAGCGCTGCACCCTAGGCCACATTCCTCCCACCCCTGCCTCCATTTCCCCAAGGCTTCCCCAGAATAGGTCTGAGGGCATGCAGACACTGCCACACGAGGTGTGAACATGTGTGACTGGACGGGTGTGGATAGTCTATGTGTGTGTAACCATGGACAAGAGGATGAGGCCACATGTGTGATTGTGTGGGAGTGTGTCGTCTTGCGTGCTTCCACGTGTCACCCATGGGCACGAGGCTGTGACTCTGTGTGGGCATAAGCATGTCTGCATGCTCCTGGCTCTGTGTGCGTGTCTGTCTGCAAGCCTGTTCATCTGTTGGCATGGGTGGGGAAGGGGCATGTAGACACAACCTCTGTTGAATGGCCAATTCAGTCAAAAATGCAAGTAAATTTAGAAGGGGGGAAAAAAAACCCGTCAGTCAGACGAGGAGTCTGAATTGAGTGGTTGTTTGAGTGGATGGACCGACTGTCTCAGGCAAACAGTTCAAGCTGGCTGGGAGGAAGAACCAGCTCCCCTGGGCCATCACGGAGAAACTGGAGACAGGGACCCTTGGCCATGGCAGAGGTGAGACACAGAGACTGAGACAGAGATGGGAGGATGGAGAGAGACAGAGAAAGAGAGAGATGGGGCAGTCAGAAACAGGGGGCAGAGAGGGTTGGTAGGAGGGTCAGGGACAAATGTTGCTCCAGGAAAGGATGTAGCTTCCTGGAGCCCGCAGACATGCACGCATGCACACCGTCATGTCACCCCTCACCTCGGCTCCCAGCCAGCATCACCCAAATTCATTCCCACTCTCACCCATCCTCAAGCAGCTCCAAGTGGACAAGAAGTGGGCACCAGACCAGGATGCAAGGAGAGAGGGTGGGCATGGGCACCTGGACAGAGGGACAGGATGACAGATGAAGAAGGCAGTGCCGAGGACAGGGACGACAGTGATGGAGGTGAAGACAGGAGGGTGACAAGAAGGCCACAGTGGTGGTGACAGTGAAGAGGGAGTGCTGGCTGGGAGGACCTCCCTGACCCCTTGCAGACCCCACCTAGCCATGGTGGCCCCCTACACCCAGGGCTCTCCCCACTCTGCCCCCGCCAGAACCAGCTGTGGCCTTGCCTCCAATGACCATACAAAAATCCTCTGTGGCCCAGGGTGTGGATGCTGCAATAAAAATGGCCCAAGCTCCCAGCCAGGAATAGTTAGGGTCAACTCTGGTACCTGCCTGTGTGAGTATTTATATATCCACCCTCCCAGTGTGGCTGTGTCTGAAACACACACACACTATCCCCAGGCAGGCTAACCCACCCCTGATGTGTGTCTGCCTGGAGATACCTACGGGCCCCTAGACACTTCCTACTCCACCTTTGCCTAGTCCCTTTCCACCAGTACTGGGACAGCAGGAATCACACTGAAATGTGTGTGTGTACACGTAGCTTCCTGGAGCCTGCAGACATGCACTCAGGAACCCTGGCCCAAGGGAGCTTGGCCCAAGAGCAGGCACGCTGTACCACACACCTTTACCACATATCCTCATGCTTCATAGAAACCTTTGCATGCATGTCCACGTGCCTGTGCACACATTTCCACACTCCTTTGTACACATATGCTTTTGTACACATGTATACACACATTCACATGCCTTTGCATACACATCCATGCACTCTCCCACATACACCTAATGCACCACATCTTTTAGCTCACAGGTATAGAAAGAACACCCAGGTATAATTTCCAGGCAGAAATGAGCACTGGGAAGGAGGAGCAGGGCTGAAGGCAGCAGAAATCAGGGAACCCTACCAGGCCTGCCTGGCACGGTAGTGTCCGCATCTGTTTGTGTGTGAACGTGTGTGTCTGAACATCTGGGACCTTTCCACTGCCTCCTCCCACCCCACCCCACCCTGTTCACAGAAGGGGAAACAGAGGCCCAAGCAGAGTAGCTGAGCGGGGAGGTCAACGTCCTGGTTTGGGGCTTTCGAGCTTCAGCATCTGTGTTGTTCTTGGCACATCCGGGCCAGATAAGGACGGGGTCAGAGCTTGGCTCTCGTGGGAAAGGACTCTCTGGAAGGCTCCCGACCCATTCCTTTCCCAGATCTTGGACCCCAGTGCAAGCAGAGGGAAGACAACAGGGAAGGAGAGATGGCTGGGAGACAGGCAAGCTCCCATCAGGTCAGCCTTGAGGGCTGTGGGGAGACCACAGCAGGTTCAGAGACTCACGGGTACCCAGGAATGTGTAATAACCCCCTCAGACCAGCACAGGAATCCCCAAATGCAGAGCCTAGAGCAGATGCGTAAGGGTGAGGCCAGGAGCCCAGCTCTCTGCAGCATCTGGCCTTGGAGCCCTCTGCTCCAGGGAGCCTCATGCGGTTTTAGAGCCAGGGCTGAGGTAAATGCCTCTGTGCCCCAAAGGTCTGGAGCTGGGTTGGATGAGAAACTGTTCTGGGGGGAATGTTAGGAGACACTGGAGCATCATCCTCCCATGCAAAGCAGATGAGGGTACAGGTCCTGGGATGGGGGTTGGGTTAGCTGGGGACAGAGAACTCAGTTCTGGTGCTGGCCCCTTCACTGACTCCTGGAACCTCTTCCCCTCTGGAGACCTCAGGGTTCACACCTGCACAGTGGGGCGGGAGTTCCCTAAAGGTGGGCTCAGCAGGTGCACGGTCCTCCCAGTGCAGTCAAGGTAGGGCATCCCTGGACCTGAGTGTCCTCCTTCCCCACTGCCTCAGCCTGTGCCCCTGGCCAGGTCTCAGTGAGGGGCAGAGGGCTGGAGCTTGAAGCCAAGACAACAGGGGAACAATTGGCTGGAATTCTGCGTAAACAGAGGGGCACATCCAAGGCTCAGATGAGCTGGGAGGGGCTGGGGAGTTCCTGCGCCCCGAGGGAGCCCAGCCTGACAGTGAGCGCATCCATCCAAAGGGAGGCCCTGACTTCGGGAGTCCTGGTCTGAGAGCATAAGCAGGACAGCCTCTCTGGGGGATTTAGCAGGGGATGCTGTAGGGCCCCGAGACCCCTCCCTCAGCCCACCCCCAACCAGCATGCTCGTGGCCCCTGCCCCACCTAGAATCACTGGAGATACAGCTCCCAGGGGCAGGAAAACAAGGAGAAACCATCATTGATTGTGGCTGCCAGGAGCCGCCACCACCTCTCAGGCCCCTCCTCGCCTGACCTTGGGGTCCACAGAGAGGACATGCCAGTCTCCCCACTCCCACGGTCTCACAGGAGCAGCTGCACGGACAACCAGGCTGGTCTGGGATGGGGGTCCAGGGTGGGTCCTCTCTGCCAGCGCCAGGTTCAGCTCCTGTCTCAGGGTTAGGCTCCAGCTCAACCCCTGGGGCTGCTCCCTGGCTTTCTGAGAAGATGCCATCAGGCGGATTCCATCTCATAACGTTTCTTGGAGGAAAACGTTCTGACAGTCAGTGTTCCAACAACGAAGGGATCTGTCTCTGATCCTGGGACCTGCTCATGAGGAAACTGAGCCTACCCATGGCAACTGAGAGACAAAGAGGTAAGGGAGCAGGGTGTTTGGAGTCCACAGCTCTGGCCAATAGGTGTGCCCTCCCCCAGAGATGGAGGCTTCTCAGCAGAGCCACAGAGATAACCCAGCCCCTGTCCTCAAGGTCTCGCCGTCTGTTGGGACAGAGGCAGCAGCATATCATGCCGTGCTAAATTTTCTAGTCAAACCAGGAGGTCTGAGGTCTCACTCTGCTGGGAGTTGAAGGGTGCAGATCCAGGAAGGCTTCAGAGAGGAGGGGGCCTTTGGAGGGCATACAAGAGCCACCCAGGCAGAGAAGGGAAGGACAAGTCAGATGGCAAGAAGTTCAGGGGCAGAGGCCAAGAGCTCATGGAGGGTTCAGGGAATGGGAACACAGGGCAGTGGGGCCAGGCAGGGAGTTGGCTCCCCCAAACTCTCAAGTCTCTGCATCACCCAGCTGAGCCCAACACACAGTAAGGTGCATGCAGGGGCCACGGAAGGCAGGGCTGAGCTTGCAGAACACGTTGTTCTTCCTCCTCCTCCTCCTCCTCCCCCCCCCTTCCTCCTCCTCTGTTTGCGAGGTCATCACTTCCTTGCCCCCCTCCACCCTCAAGGAGCCCTATGTGGTTATGCTTGATTGGGAAAATTGATGTCGGGCCGCTGAGTTGAAGGGCAGGGGTGGTCACCCTTCCATCTTGAACCCAGCTCTCCTCGTTGGGCCAGGAGTGGCTTCCGGAGCCAGCTGTGCTGAGAGAGGGTGCTGCTGTGAGGACAGGATGTACTGGATGGCCCTGAGTTCAGTGCTCCAGTCCCTTGCCTCCATAGCCCCCACGCCAGCTCAGGAAAGGAGTGCAGTGGGACTGGGGGAAGCCTAGACCACTGACCTCCCCAAAAAGGTCATGACTAGTCCGGGAGGCAGAGAGGCCCCAGAGATAGAGCAGAGGTCAGGGCAGGCAGGAGCTGGGTGTGTGACTGTGCAGAGTTCTGACCTCGCTGGGCCAGACCGGCTGCCAGTGTCCCCTCCAGCTTCAGGGAGGCATCTGAGTTATGCCTAGCCACCTCCCGTTATGCCCAGAACCTCCTCCACACTGGCGACCCACCTGTGCCCAGTGAGAGCCCTTCGGCCTCTTCCAAAGAGGCTCACCTCAGAGGGCACGGGTGTCGGAAGGCCTGGAGACTTGCTCTGGATGAGCGGGGTGACCTCTGGCACGCCATTGCCCTTCTCTGGATGTCGCTTTCCCATACACGGTTTTATAAACTTCCCCAAGTGCCTCCCCTCTCCGGCCAGTTCAGCCAATGTCCACGGTGCCTCTGGGCCAGGCCCGGTGCAGCCTGCAGGATGGCCGGGCAGACACAGCCCTGATTCCAGCCCTAGAGACATTCCCAGTGTCTGCCAGCTCATTGCCTTGCCCCAGCCAGTGTCCCCTGAGGCACTTAGAGTGAGAGGAAACTGAGGCCCAGAGATTTGGCCCGGCACGACCAAGGACCACCCACACAGAGGGTTCCTCCAGGCCTAAGAGGGCAGGAGTGTCAGGACTAGGGGTTCTCCACTCAAGGGCTCCCAGCCACAGCCCCCAGCAAGGACCCAGTGTCTGAGCTAACCCCCTCCCCACCACCTCCTCCTTCTTGGCCCCCTCCTCCCTTCAAACCGCAGGGCCCAGCCGGCCTCTGGAACGCGTGCCCGGGACCTCGGTGATATTTTGAGTTTAAGAAAACTTTGCAGTCGGCAGGAGCTCTTAAAGGTTATAAATAGCAGCAGCGGGAGCCCATGCCGGGAGAGGCGGAAACACGTGTCAAACACGCCTGGGAGGGGGTATTCCAAGGCACAGACCCCCCCACACATACACTAGGGACGCACTAGGCTTCTGGGGATTTTACAACCACTGGAGCGGGAAGTCACACTCCACCCAGAAGGCATCTGGGAAACAGGACCTGCTTTGGCCCCCCAACCAGTGTCCCCAGTGGCTGGCCAGGTTGCCCGGGCATGTGGGGGCACTGTTGAAAGGGAATCTGGTGGGGAGGCCTTTCTCCTACCCCACTCCCCGCCACCATGCCACCAGGGATCTCCCTCAGAGCTGCCCTTGGGAACAGCAGGGCTGGGGGTGGATTTGGAGACAGTCCACTCTAACCCCTGTCTGTGGCAGGGAGAACTGAAGACCTGAGTGGGGACAGAACTGCTTCCAGGTCATGGGAAAGCTGGACAAGGTTTGGATCCCCAAGCCACAGTTCTTCCCATCGAACACTGCTGCTGCCTCCCTTCCATTTCCAGGGACCACGGGACAGTGCTCTAACTCACCTAAAGAAAGCACAGAAATGGGCACAAACGTGACAACATGCAACACTGAGGGATGCGGACCTGAGGGCCCCATCCCTCAGCATCCAATCCCAGTGCTTCCCCTTCCAGTGAAGACCTCTTGCTGAACAGATGAGGAACAGACCAGAAACTTGCCCCGCTCCAGTGGGATGCACACCCACGCCCGCGCTGCCAGGGAGTGGACTGTCAACAACCCAAGGCCAGGGATACGGCCTCAGCAAGGACATCAGCGCTGCTTTGGACACAGCAGTCTCAGCCTTGCCTTGAGGGCTGTGCGATTTGAGGACATGCCCTCAGGAGCCTAGTCTGAGGAGACACCCTTCTGGGGCCTGATCTAAGAGAAATCAGTTTTGACGGCCCCATGGCCATGGGAGGAACCCTTCAACCTCCACCACCTCCCTGGATTTCCCAACTGCTCCACAGTGTGCATGGGGCAAGAACTGTTACTCCACTCCAAATACCTGGAAACTCAGGCGTGTCTCAGGCTCCCACCCACCATCCCACTTATGCCTCGCTCATGCCCCACCTGCTGCCCACGGCTCCCAGCAGGTCTGGGGGCGGCAGCCAGCCTTGGCATCCAGGCGTTCTGAACCTCAGGGAGCCCCAAAGGGTTTATGGGGCTCCCAATGAATGGGAGCCTGTTGAGCTCGGAGGGGGCCGGGCCCGAGTAAACATGGCTGGGTCTGAGCTGCCATTCTCCCCCTGCCTCTTCCCCAGGACCCAGGACCAAAATACAACTTCCTGTCCCCGGAGCTGAGGGCCAGACTTGCCCCCCAGAGCCCTGGGCTGGGGCCCACAGGAGGAACACAAACTGGCAGGCCCAAGGCTCGAGGGGAGAAAGGCCTTCAGGTTTTCAGACTCCCAGCTCTGCTTGCATCCAAGACCCAAGTGCTTGGGCACTTTACAGATCCCTTTGAGCCTGAAACTGCCCAACTGTTAACAACAGATCAGGAAACTGGGGCCATGAGCAGGAAGGTGTCTGGCTCAGGGCTCCACAGGTCAGAGCAGAACAGGCCCCAGCCTCCTGCTTCCCTGGCCAGTGAGGACCGGGCCTGTGGGCAGGGTAGGGCAGTGCATGTGGACTCAGGGGAGGGAGAGGCTCTGGCGGTCGAGAGCCAGGGCAACAGGGAGGCTTGACAGAGCACAGGGGAACTCTCCCTCCTTTGGGCACAACTGCCCACTGACCCCCGCTGGCCTGGTCACAGAATGGCCTACGTGTCCCGGGATACCCCCTGGAGCAGTGCACTTCAGAGTAGCTGGGGCAGGAGTCCCGTAAGTGCTGTTTGTCATAGTTTCGCAATGTCCCCTGGCCAGTCCATTCTGCTCTTTGGTCCCGTTTCCTCCACCTGGAGGCCAGGTATCACCGAGCTCCCTGCCTCCCTGTCTAACTTGTGAAACAAAAAGTACTTTGGAAACTCTAGTGAGTGGTACCCTCCCTAGGAGCCTGGAAGACCCAGGGAGGGGGGCCCTAGGAATGTGCCCAATGGCTGGGGGTGGTTGGGGCCAGCTGCCTCACATGCAGGGCACTGGGGGCTACGGCTGGAATGTGCTGAGTGGCAGCTGCCACGTGAATCATTATACCTCGTCAGGCTGAGCCTAGGACTTCCAGACACAAACCAGCTCAGACTGGGCTCAGGCAGAAGGGCAGCCTCCAGCCGGGTCACAGGGCCTGGGGGTGAGGTTTCTGGGATCTTGCAGGGTCTCTGCCTCCCTGTCTGCCCACATCTTCATCCTGAGCAACCAGCCCTGGTTCTGAACACGGCTCGTTCTACAGACCCACAGAGAGAGGTCATCCTGCCCACAGCTCCCTGCCTTTGAGACCTGTGACGGCTTAAGCAGACCCTGGGCCTGGAAGGGCCTGGGAGGCAGATAGAGAGGGCTTCCTGACTGACTCCTCACCAGGAGTCAGATATGAGGTGGCTGTGGGGCTGTAGGGGTCAGGACATGGGCTGGAGTGGAATGACGGGCCCCCCCATCTCTTCCGTCTAGGAGCCACTGGGTACCCAGTGCTGGCAGATCAGGCCTTCTTGGGCCTCAGTTTTCCTGCCTGTGACACAGGCAAGAACCACCTCCAGCCCCCCTCCGATTTCTCTGGGTGCCTTAAACTTGAGTAAAGTCACTAGTAGGGGCTGTGTTCATACCTCGTGGCAGCCTGATATTCCTGAGATGTGGAAAGGACCAGAGGGTCAGACAGGGACACAGAGACTAAGAGAGAGACGTGGCAGGGCAAGCGGAGGACTACTGAGGCACACACACACACACACACATGTCTGGCAGCTTGAGTGGGCCCGGTTACCTGGCAGGCAGACCCATGGATGCTGAGGGGAGGGCCCAGCCCTGGGCATCTGAACACTGGCACACTTGGATCTGCCTCTGTTGCCACCTACTCCTGACTAGGGGCCTGGGACAAAGTCCTGGGCCAGTGTAGGGCTTGGTAAAAAGTAATTAATTTTCTTTTCAAGTGGAAGCTCTGACTCAGGCCTTTTCTTGTCCCCAGCAGCACTATCCTTGCTTAGGCCTGAGCCACAGAAGCTGCTCAGGGACTATCCATGGCCTCCCCGTGGCCAACTTGAGTCTGCTCTGCAGCTTTAGGCCCGACTTGGAAGGCCCGTGGGCTGCAGGTGAGTGGGGGCCAGGGGAGCCTGGGGGCCTGAGCACAGCTGGGAGGCCCAAGTCTGTGGTTTCCCTGGGGATGAGTGTCTAAGTACCTGGGCTGTGCTATGGAGCAGACAAGACATGCCGCATGGAGACACATCTGTGGACCTGGTGTTATGACAGCAGGGGGCTTGTAACCATGAGGCCAGCAGGGACAGAAGGCCCATACCTCTAGCTCCTTGGGAGCCTTGGGAGTGCTCCCTGGCTGGGACAGAGCCTGCTGGTCCCAGGTGCCCCCATCGTCCCTCCCTTCACCTTCCCGAGAGGCAAGAAAGCCAGGCAGCCATGCTTCTGCTGCAAGGGGAGGGGGCTGCCCAGCCAGCTGCCATGGGAGCCTCCAGCGACTCAGCCGGGTGTCAGGGGGTGTTTATGAGCAGCCGAAATGGCTGTAAAAGTGGCACCTCGCTTCACTTATGGCCTGGCCATCCCCTCCCCTACTGGCCTCTTGCCTCAAAAAGCTTCCAGAGGGGCCTAGAAGCCGAGAGAGTTCTGGGGTTGAGGGCTGGGTGGAGGCACAGCCTGGGGTCAGAGTTCAGCCAGGGGCTAGAAATCAGATTGGGATAAGAACTCAGCCCGAAGTTGGGGCTCATCATGGAGATAGAGCTCAGTCTGGGATCAGGGCTAAGCTTGGATGCAGCCTGACTTTGGGGCTAGTGTTGGGATGAAGCACTGGGGAAATATAAGGACTCAGAAACAGATGTGAGCCATTAGTCCCAGAGAACCCCTGGTCTGGGCAAGGGGTTTTCTGAGGGAGGGAGGCCAGGCTGCATTGCTCAGAGAGCTGAGCCTCTTGCCTTGCTTGTTGGTGTCTGATGCCCACCCTGGCCCCAGGGTCTTGTGTACCTTGGCCAGAGCCCTACTCACAGTGGGATGGCTGCAGCAGAGGCCTGTCAGCCTGGGGCTGCCACACCAGCAGCAGTGGGGCCAGAGTCCGGCCCCTACTGCAGTTCTGAGATCCAGTGACCACCCTGGCTCCTCCTCCTAGGCCTGAGGATTAGAGACAGGGACTCACTCCTACTCCCCACCCCCAGCCAGGCCTTTTCAAACCCCATTGAAACTAACACTGACCTGACACTAACCAGAAACTAACTCTGAGCCCCTGGGGCCTGCTTGTCAAAAAGGGCAAGCTGACTCTGCCAGGTGCTTGGGTGCTACCAGTTAATGTGTGACACCCCCACCCTCATGGTAGCACTTTAACCAGAGGCCTGAGGGTGAGAGAGATGATCTGTGGCCCCACCCACAGCTGTGGAATGTCCAGCAGGGGACTCTGGGGTGAGGCACGTGAGTTATGGCAAGGGGAATGCCCTTAAGGGGCCCAGCACCCATCAGATTCCTCTCCACAGCCCACCCTCGTCCTCCCAAGTACAAATAGTATGTTTCCAAATCTCAAGTTTTCCCTGGTGTCAGATCTGAAAAGAACTCCTCCTCTCAGCCTCTAGTTTTATCTCTCAGTCCTTCCAATCCCTCCATTAATGTTCTTTTCTCATCACCAAGGGGGAAAGCAGGGTGGGAGATTAGTGGTCACAGAACCATAAAACTTAGAGACACTTAGAAACAGAGGCATAGGCCGGGTGCGGTGGTTCATGCCTATAATCCCAGCACTTTGGGAGGCCGAGGCAGGAGGACTGCTTGAGCCCAGGAGTTGGAGACCAGTCTAGGCAACAAAGTGAGACCTCGTCTCTACAGAAAAAAATTGTTAATTACCCAGGTGTGGTAGCTCATGCCTGTGGTCCCAGCAACATGAGAGGCTGAGGTGGGAGGATTGCTTGAGCCCAGGAGGTCAAGGCTGCTGTGACCCATGACCGTGCCACTGCACTCCAGCCTGGGCGACACAGCAAGACGCTGTCTGGGAAAAAAAAAAAAAAAAAAGTGCTGGGTGTGGTGGCTCACACTTGTAATCTCAACACTTTGGGAGGCCAAGGCAGGTAGATCACTTGAGGCCAGGAGTTTGGAACCAGCCTGGCCAACATGGAGAAACCCCATTTTCACTAAAAATGCAAAAATTAGCCAGGCGTGGTGGTGCACAACTATAATGCCAGCTACTCAGAAGGCTGAGGCCAGAGAATTGTTTGAACCTGGGAGGTGGAGGTTGCAGTCAGCTGAGATCGCACCACTGCACTCCAGCCTGGCCAACAGCCCTGTCTCAAAAAAGAAAAGAAACAGAGGCATAATAAAGCTGAGACCATTAAAATATAACACTGAAGAACCACAAATGTTCTCTAGGTGTCCATTCTGGCACCTGGGCCTCCGTCCCAAGGAGCCTACATACCATAGGAGGCAGCCCTGAAATCACAACCTCCCTCCCCAGTAATGGAGGATGTGGGCACACAAGGAGGGAGGGGAGTGTCCTTTACACCAGGCAGAGGAGTATGATCCTGGCAGAGGAAGCAGCAAGGACAAAGGCAGGAGAGTGGATGTGTGAAGAAAGCCAGGAGTCTAGCAGACAGTTCCTGTTAGGGAGAGTCATTTTTGGAGGAAACTGCCTCAAATAGCACAGCCCTTGAACACCAGAACAAGAAATGAGGGCAGTGGGCACAGAGAAGGGAGGCAGCCATAGAAATGCATGGGGAGGGCCAAGGCTGGTGTCTCATACCTGTAATCCCAGCACTTTGGGAGGCTGAGGCAGGTGGATCACTTGAGGTCAGGGGTTCGTGACCAGCCTGGTCAACATGGTGAAACCCCGTCTCTACCAAGAAATGCAAAAATTAGCCAGGTTGGTGGTACACACCTGTAGTCCCAGCTACTTGGGAGAATCACTTGAACCTGGGATGTGGAGGTTGCAGTGAGCAGAGATCATGCCACTGGACTCCAGCCTGGGTGACAAAGTGAGACTTTGTCTTGAAGAAGAAGGAGAAGGAGAAGGAGAAGGAGAAGAAAGAAGGAGAAGGAGAAGGAGAAGGAGAAGAAAGAAGAAGAAAGCAGCAGCAGCAGAAGAAATACATGGGGAATGCACCTGGGAGTGCAGTCTGGAAGCTGGATGGGCTTGAGCCAGCAGAAGGGTGGCTGCAGCTGGATCCTAGGCCTTAGGGCTTGGGCTTGGCAGATTTGCACTGAGGGTTGGAGGGCAGGTTTGCAGGCTCTGAGGAGCTCAATATCCACAGGCTGAGTCTGGAGAGCCCCTGGAGCCCATGGGCCAGGATGCCCACCCTCGTGGAAACTAAACAGTAAAGTTAACACTGCCCTTGAATCAGCTGGCCAATCTCTCCATTTTGCAGATGAGGAAACTGAGGTCCAGACAGCCGAAGAGTGGTAGTGTCCAGGACACACAACTGGTAAGCGGGCAAGCACAGGCTGTTGCTTAGCCCAGACTCATTTCCCAGGGCCTCATGCATTCGCTTCCTCCGCCATCCTTAAAGCCCTCCGCTCCAGGCATCCCCAGCCCCTCCCTCTGCCTCAGTTTCCCCACTTGGTACCGGGAGGTAGTAGGTTTGGGGTCGAAGGGCCCCTCCTCTTAGAGCTCCAGCGTGCCCTCCCCAGCCAAACATAGAAATCCCGCCCCGTTCAACCCCAACGCCCGCGGACTCCTCCTTGCCTTCCCCTAAGTCGAGGGTCCCAGGCGGATCCGAGCTGGCCGATAGCTTTTGGGAGTGGGGGTGGGAACGGGGGAGGGAAGTGAAGCCTGAGAGTGGGTGTCTGGATTGAGCCCCAGGTCTGGCAGCCTCGAGCCTCTGGGGTTGGGGCCGGGCAAGCTGGAGAGGCTCGGCCAGCAGCCGAATGGGTCGAGACTCGGAGACCCGGACCCGAAGAGACGCTGGGCAGGGAGGGAGCGGGATGTGTGGCTGCAGACCTGGGCGGGGGTCGGGGCTGGCCTAGGGCCGAGCGGAACGACAGGCCTGGGATGGGACGGAGGACAGGGGACGAGGCGAGGGTGGGGCTGGACGTGGGGGAGGGTGGCAGCAGCCAAGCCGGGCTCGGGGCTGGCAGCCGAGCGGCCTCCCCAGGGACCCCGACACAGCCCGAACGGGAGCCCAGTGGACTGACAGCGTCGCGGCCGGGGGCGCGCGGGGGTACCAGGCAGCCTCCCCAGGGGATTCGCCCATGAAGAACGAGGGCTTGCTTCTCGGCTGAGGGTCTCTATTCGCCAGCGGGGGCCGGATGATCAGGGGAAAAAAAAATTAAAAAGCCTGTGCTTTCCAGAAGAGAATGAAGCGGCGGCGGCGTCCCGGGTTCCCTGCTCGGGTCTCGATGTTACGGCTGCCCCCGCCCCGTCTCCCCAGCACTCACATCCCGCCGCCGTAAGACCCCGGGCCTCGGCCTCTAGCGCAATGTCCCGGGGCGGGGGGTGGAAGGCTCCTCTCGGCCTCTCCACACTCCCGCGTCGGCGGCTGCGGAGGGGGTGGGGGCGGGAAAGGCCCGGGAGGGCGCGGGGGAGGGAAGAGGCGCCCGGCCGGGGTGGGGGGGAGGGGAGCGGCAGACGCCGGGGCGAGGGATGCGCGCGGCGGGCGGTGGCTCCGAGCGGCGGCCGGGCGGGGGGCGCTGGAGGCCAGGCCGGCCAGCGGGGGATATCCCGAGAGCTCCATGAAGTACCCCCGGGGCCGCGGACGGGGCGCTGGCTTGGGGAGGCTGTCGGGGGAGCCCCGACATCCATGGCAAGGCGGGGGCCGCGGCGGCGCGCTCGGAGTAAGTCGGGGCTGGGGACCCGCGCCGAGGGGAAGTGGCTGGAGTCGGGGAGGAGCGACTCCGGGCCTGGCCGGAGCAGCCAGGCTGCTGTCTCGGTGTCAGTCGGCGGCGCCTCCTCGGAACCCGGGGGAGTCGCCAGCCCCGCGCCGCTCGGCTCGGTGGCTTTTTTGGAAACTTGCAAATGTTTTCGTAGAGAGAAAAGGGAGAGGGAGGGAGCGAGGGAGTGACCGAAACGGAGCTTGGGGCCGCTGGAAGAACTGAGGCCAAGGCTGGGGGAGCTAGAGACAGGCTGACAGGCAGACCGACAGAGCGTCGGGGCCGCTGCGCGCCCGAGCCGCACAGGCGCAAGCAGGGCTCTGGCCAAGGATGGGGAAGGGGTGCGGGAGGCGGCTGCCGAGGGGCTGGGATCTCAGGAGGCCGAACGGCCGGGGGCTGGCGGCTGGAACACCCAAAGGCTCAGTGTGACTGCAAAGTTGGGATCGCATCCCCTAACTGCACGCCCCGCGCGGCTCAGAACGCGCCCCCTGCCCAGCCCTGACTCCCTACGGGCGAAAGCCGCGGAGCTAAAAATAACAGTCCTGCGCGCCCCCCGCAGACCGCGACCCCGACCCCTCCCCCCACTGGGCGTGGGGCGAAGCCACAGCTCCCATTTCCCCAAAAGAAAAAAAAAAAAGAAAGAAAGAAAGAAAAGGCGGCGCGGGAGGGGGGCGGGGGGCGGGCCGGGGGCGGGGGGCCCGGCCATATGGATGTGATTTCTCCGCTCCGAGGCAGACGGGCCGCTCCGCAGCGCTCGGCGCCCGCCCGCCGCCCGCCTGGCCTCCGGCTCTCCCTCCCTCCCTCCTGTCCCTCCCTCCCTCCCTCCTTTGCGCTGCTCGCTCCCTCGCTCGCCCTCAGCGCATGGGCCCCGCGCCGGGCCCCGGGGCCTCGGGCCGCCGGGACGCCGGGGTCCCCTAGGCCGGGGCGTGGGCGGGGCGGCCGGCCTGACGCAGCTCTGCACCCCCTACCACCACCAGGGCCGGCGGCGGCGGCTGCCCCGAGGGACGCGGCCCTAGGCGGTGGCGATGGGGACCGCCCGGATCGCACCCGGCCTGGCGCTCCTGCTCTGCTGCCCCGTGCTCAGCTCCGCGTACGCGCTGGTGAGTCCCCCGCCGCCAACACTCCGGGACAGGCTGCGGGCTTACCCTGGGGTCCGCGGGATAGGTCTAAGGCACGCAGTCTTGAGTTCCCCCAGTAGTTCGAACTTTGGGTGAGAGTCCCCTCTGGTCCAGGATCCTGGGTGCCTGCTTTCCCTGGGATGTCTGGACTGTGGGTTCCAGCTGCCTGAAGCCTCCCTATTTCTGAAGCCTCGTTTGGGGTCCCAAATCTGGAAATTTGTAGTTGAAGTTTCCCCATCCTCTGCTTCTGTGAGCACCATGGCTGTTTCTCCCTGGAAGATGACAGTGTGACCCAACAGAGGGCTGGGCTTTGGCCCTGCTGCGTACTCCCACAGACTTTGCTTTGGGGACCTCTGTTTTCTGCAAGTTTTGTTGTAGTCTCGGACACAGGGAATGTAGGTCTGAGGTCAGAATCATACAGGCAGGGGGTGGGATTTAGGGGCCCCCTCCAGCCCTCACTTCACCCAGGGTAGAAGCTGTTTCCCCAAGGAGGTGGGTGTGGTGTGGCATGGAGGAGGGATGGAGGTCCCTGAAGGAGACTGACCTCACAGTGCACCCCTGTAGGAGAAGCACAGCATATCCTGTGGGGAAGTGAGGAGACCCCCTGGGAAGACTGTCACTCCCTGAGAGTGACCTAAAAGCAGAATGGTAGGGAAGGCTAGAGGGAGAGGAGAGACAGACAAAGCCGGGTGGGGAGGAGAGATCCCCCCAGCTGGAGGGGTGGACAGACTAAGAACAGCAAAGAAAAATAGGGAGAGACAGGCAAAGGCAGAGAGCTGGAGACACAGAGTGGGCAGCACCTCCTCCTCCTGGGCCAGGGTCTGGGGCCCACTTTCTGGGAAGGGGACTGTCCCAGCCCCTCAGTCCTATTCCACAGCAACCCCATCCCCTGGGACCAGCCCGTTCCTGAGGAGGCTGTCTGCCTGTGCGCCTAACTTCAAAGCCCCTTCTCCCTGCTCCCCAGTGGGGGCATCTGCCTGCTAGAGATCAGGGCAGTCAGGCAGCCTCCTCCTTCTGACCAGCAGCAGCTCCCTACACAAGGCAGAGCTCCAGGCAGTTCTAATGAGCCTGGGATTCCTCTGCCTTTGCATGATGCCTGTGTAAGCCTGGGCTGTCCTTCTCCGTGCCTCAGTTGCCCCATCTCTAAAAAAGAGGGCCTGGAAGAAACATCTGCCTGAGAATCCCATCATCAGAGGCTCTCCCTTCCTCTGTGGTCCTCCGCACTTCCCACTTACCTATGCCTACACCCTCACAATTCTGGCCCCAGCAAAGGATCCCCACCAAAGATAGCCCCATACAAGTCCTTGTGGATGGGGAAACTGAGGTTCAGAGGAGCTCAACACCCTCTGCAGAGACACTTCAAGTACTGATGAATGCCAGGGGATAGAACTACCACCAACCCCGTCCCCCGGAGTTTGGTGTGTGACGGTCTGAGGGGTAGACAGGGTGATGGGTGTGGGTGTCCTGAGAGTAAGTCTATGTGTCAGAGCAGGGCTCTGTGGGACTCTGGGCATGGTGTTCTTCTGGGTCTGTGTGACTGTGAGTGTCTGAGTCCCTGTGTGACTTCATGTGTCTGAAGCTGTGGTGCATGACTTGGAGGCGCAGTTGTGTGTGTTTGTGTGTGCCTTTGTGAGCGCCTCTGCACCCGGGCCTATTGTTTTCTTATGTGTATTTCATAAATGCTTCTGTAGGTCTTTCTACTTGCCACGATTCTAAGCAATTCACATACATTAGCTAGTCGAATCCTCCCAACCACCCTCAGAGGAAGGTTATTGTCCGCATTTTTAACTGGACCGAATCACACAACCACAATGACCGTTATTTATCTCATGCCAAGCCCTGTGCCTCTATGTGTGTGTGGAGTATGGGTACCCAGAGCCCCACTGCTCTCCAGGGAAGCTGAGATATATGCAGAGA
This sequence comes from Hylobates moloch, assembly GCF_009828535.3. Taxonomy (NCBI): domain Eukaryota; kingdom Metazoa; phylum Chordata; class Mammalia; order Primates; family Hylobatidae; genus Hylobates; species Hylobates moloch. The sequence continues at coordinate 82,589,157 of NW_026652283.1, read as the reverse complement.
ATCTTCCTGGCTTTGCCCTGGCCCATGTCTGAGAGTAGAAGGAGAGATGCCAATGCTCGGTCTGCCCAAGACCTTGTTGGGGCATGTGAGTTCACTGGACACTCCCTGGCTTTGGGGCCAGAAGATTGGGACTGAAGGGCAGGGGCAGCCTACTCACCCATCCAATATCCTATGGGCCCCCTGGACTCATCTGGGGCCAGCAAGAAGCTGGCAGCCTGCCAGCTCCCTCTCCTGAGCCCAAAGGGCTACTGCCCCCCTTTAGATCTGCACCTATGCCCCTCAAGCCCACCAACCTTATCTCATGGCAGGTCACCAAACCTGTATGCTACCTACCCAGCTGGTCCCAAGACCAGGCTCACATCTCCAGTGACCTCACATTTGGGGGGCCAAAGAGCATTCCATCAGGAGGACACTGGTTGTGGCCAGACTCAGCTGGTCCATCTTCTGCTGTACAGGAAAGAGTTACCTGGGACCCTGGGGTCTGGGGCGGGGCGGAGTTCAGAGGAAGTGATGGACCCACAGATTGTGAGTAGGAGGCAAAGGGGCACTCTTGTCCTTGATGTGTCCTCCTAAGGATGCCCCCAGCATGTACACATGTGGAGGAGAAACTGCAACAAGAGAAGCTGGAGCTCAGCATGGGACAGGCCTTGAGTGTGAAGATGTGACCACTGGGTAGGACTCACAAGAGACTGTGGTGTGGACTCACAGGCTGGGAGTGTGTGGGACCTTTTCCAGCCTGCTCTGGGGGCAGGTTGGCCATGCTGCTTGCTTTCTTTTTTTCTTCAGACAGAGTCTCACTCTGTCACCCAGGCTGGAATGCAGTGGTGCGATCTCGGCTCACTGCAAGCTCCGCCTCCCAGGTTCACACCATTCTCCTGCCTCAGCCTCCTGAGTAGCTGGGATTACAGGCGCCCGCCACCACGCCCAGCTAACTTTTTGTATTTTTAGTAGAGATGGCGTTTCACCATGTTAGCCAGGATGGTCTCGATCTCCTTACCTCGTGATCTGCCCGCCTCGGCCTCCCAAAGTGCTGGATTACAGGTGTGAGTCACCACGCCCAGCCGGTTGCTTGCTTTTAAAGACAGGAAGAAGCCAACATGTACAGAACAGTGGCTGTCCCCAGATTCTGAGCTAGAAACTGTCACAGATTGTTTTCTCATTACATCCATTCACCCCATGATTTCTATGCGAAAGGGCCCTGAGAATCACACAGTGAGTCTGTGGCACAGCAGGATTTGAACCCAGATCTTTAGACCTTTGCACTGAATTCCTTCCTCCAAAGCAGCACGAGATTTGCTGCTGGCAGGAGATCCTCATGTCTCACTGTGGGTTTTCTCTTTCTTTTTCTTTCTTTTTTAAAAATTAAATCATGGCCGGGTGCAGTGGCTCACGCCTGTAATCCTAAGACTTTGGGAGGCCAGGCGGATCATCTGAGGCCAGGAGGTCGAGACCAGCCTGGCCAACATGGTAAAACCCCATCTCTACTAAGAATACAAAAATTAGCCATGCGTTTGGTGGTACGTACCTGTAATCCCAGCTTCTTGGAAGGCTGAGGCAGGAGAATCGCTTGAACCCAGGAGGCAGAGGTTGCAGTGAGCTGAGATCACGCTGCTGCACTCCATCCTGGGCGACAGAGACTCTGTAAAAAAAAAAAAAAAATTAAGTCCTTCTGTTATTTTGTTAATTTTTAACTTCACAACTGATATATGAATATGTTCTTATGAAAGAGTCAAACAAGTCTGTAATCCCAGATACTTGAGAGGCTGAGGAGGGAGAATTGCTTGAGCCCAGAAGTTCAAGGCTGCAATGAGCTACAATCATGCCACTTCACTCCAGCCTGGGTGACAGAGTGAGCCCCTGTCTCTGAAAAAAAAGAAAAAAGAGAATCAATCAATAAAAATTAAACAGAAGCCCTCCTTGATCGCTCCCAAGCCCCAGTTCCCTTCTAGGGAAAACCATTTTTAGCAGTTTGGGTAGAGGGGCATTCTCCTTCCTCTTTCTGTGTGTTTCCAAAAGGGACCTCTTTGTGTACATATCAAGTAGATAGTTTTGTCATTTTCTATTTGTCTGGTTGATTGTTTTTAAATAAATGCCATCGGTTTCTAGATAGGGCTCTGCCAAATACATATTTTGACGTAAAGATCTTAGAGATCTTCATTTCAGTAAATATGAATCTATATTTTTAAGTGCTACACAGCATTCCAAAACATGGGACTCATTAAGTAGTCCATAGGAATGTACATTTAGATCATTTCTGCATAATTTGTGTGTATGTCTATGTGTGCGGTGATTCCAGATGGTGGCAGGGAAGCTCCTTGAAATGCCTTCTAGTGTCCCTATGTGACTATTTCCTAGTAGGATATTTCTAGATTTTGTCATTGCTGGGCCTGAGAATATACACATTTTTTATTTTAATAGCATGGCCAAATTGCCCTCTAAAAAGCTTGTGCTGCTTTATACTTATACAACACCAAGACCAACCAGGAGGGCCTCTCTCCCCACGCCCACTATCTCATAGGATGTTAGGAGGATTCTTTGTGTTTCACCTTTGCTTGGATAGGTGAAAATGGTGTCTCTTGTCATTTTAATTTACTGATTACCAGTGACTTCTGGGCTTTACAGTGAGAGCTTGCTCAGGGCCATTAGCCATCATTCTATGGGTTATTTGTCTTTTTCGTATTGATTTGTTGAAGCTTTTTATATCACCTGCCCTTAAACACATTCACCTCAGCTCTTGAAACGGCTTATGGACAGAGCAGTAGGAGGGGGGCCAAGCCCTCCCAGGAACTTGGGTTTTCTTCGGAATGTTTTAATGAGGCGTCAAGTAGCCTCCCTCAGATTCCTGTTGTGGGCCTTCTGGGGACACTCCCTGGTCCAGCCACCACATCAGGAAGGCAGCTATTTCAGAAGGAGAGTCCTCAGGAAAAAGAAAAGGTGGGGTGAGGGTTTTGCAGACCTCTGAAATTGTCTGCAAAATATGGTGTGACTGGGAGAAGGGCGCAAAGTTTTGCTCAGGTTTGCAGAAACATCAGAGACCTTCAAACCCTTAAAAGCCCCAACTCTGGGGCCAGTCTTACGCCCGAGGTGAGACCTAGTGGGATCCCATTCTGCTGAGCAGGCGATGGCTTAGATTAGGCCATACTGTTCTTCTGGGCCTTGATTCCTCAGCCCAGGTAGGGGCTGCTTGTGAAGATCCACCAGGTCGTAGCAGCCAACTCCGCTATCCCAGGCTCCATCCCACTGCCTGCCCCGAAGGCGGCCACGCTGGCTGGCCAGGATGAGAGGCGTCACAGTGCCTCTTCCCCCCCCCAGCCCCTCCCAGCCCCAAACACAGGCAGCCTGTTCGGGAAGGCCTGGCGAAGGGGAGGAAAAGTCAGCACTTGTCAGCGGTGGCGGGGCAGGACGAGGAGCCTGCTCAGGCCAGCCGGACAGAGAGAGGGCAGCAGGGGTGGGGGAGCAGTCCCAGCCAGCTGGCACGGGAGACATCCAGGGGTGCCAGCATGGGTCCCAGTAGTAGAACCTGGAGGAGGGCTGTAGGAAGGCCAGAAGGTCACAAAGGGGTCTCCTGTTAGCCAGGGTTTTCTCCTTCTGGCTGTGCTGGAGGCATCAACGGCCTGGTTCCCAACACCAGAGCCCAACTGTCCTCTACCCAGTTACAGCTGGGGACAAGCCGCCATCACCGGCACCACCGGCACCTTTATGTCTACCCCCCTCCGCTCCTAAATCGGCTTTGGGGAGGCTGCCTTAGGGGATCTGCAAAGAGAGACTTGCTTAATGCAGCAGCTAAAATCCAGGATTATGGAAAGATGATACTGTGGCTGGTGCCAGGGTACCCGTGTGGCTGGGCACCTCCTCCTCTCTTTCCCTTCTTCCAAGGCTGCTGCTTCAGTGTCAAGCGGATCTTAACTCCATCCCTGGCCCTCCTCTTTCTAACTGTGACTCTTGGCCTCAGTGTCCCTGTCTGTAAAATGGGGATATGGTAGCAGGTGCAGGAGGCATGGGTTTTAAAGCTCCTTGCTGACCATGGGGAGGATGTGCTACAGTGGGGGGTATTGAAGCCAAGCACTGTGATGGCTGGGTTGGGGGAGTCAAGTCAGCCCTAATCAGGACCATAGGAGGAGTGTTGGGGGGATAGGGACACCTGGTGCAGGGCTGGGTGGCCTGTAAGTGGTGAGTATGGACTAAGTGACCCCTGGCCACAGCCCAGCCCCAGTCCCTCAGTCCTCATCCCTGAGACCCAAGATCTGCAGATCCGCTGGATCTAAGGGGATGCAAGCCTGAGTCCTCTGCACCCTGGTACCGAGCCAAGAAGACAGGAACTCCTCAAGGGACAGAGGGTTGGAGGGGCGGGGAGAAGGGAGTAGCAGACAGGGGGCATGCCAGGCTGAGAAGAGTTATAGCTGTCAGCATTTCCCCTTCATCCCCAGGAGATAAGGCCTCCTCAGCCAGGGCAGAGGCAGAGGAGGGGGTCCTTTTTCCTCCTAAGCTCAAGCTTGGGGCCTCTGGCAGTAACCTGGAATCCTAATGTAAGTCCAGAGTAGATCCAGAAATGCAAGGAGCCATTGGGATACCCTTCCATCCCAAAAGCTTGCCAGGAACACCTTATCTAGCAGGTCCTCCTGTAGTCCCTGCCCCCAGTCCACCCTGGGGCCCCATCTCCCATCCGCCCCTCACTGTCACCCGCTGGACTCAGCCATTTACCCAGATAATCTCCCCCAGCCACCTTGGGTCCCTGGCCTGGCTGGGAGCACCCATGTCACCAGGCAGCAGGGGTGCACATGGCGGGGATGTGACTTGCTGCTGCTGCTGCTCACAGTATCAACAATAGCAACCAGCTTTTCCTGAGCTTCACCCCTGCACAGGCTTGTTGTGAAGTACTTCATTTAATCTTCACAACAGCTTTTTTTTTTTTTTTTTTTTTTTGAGATGGAGTTTCGCTCTTTTTGCCCAGGCTGGAGTACAATGGCGAGATCTCTGCTCACTGGAACCTCCGCTCCCGGGTTTGAGCGATTCTGCTGCCTCGGCCTCCCGAGTAGCTGGGATTACAGGCGCACCACCACACCCAGCTAATTTTGTATTTTTCAGTAGAGACGAGGTTTCTCCACGTTGGTCAGGCTGGTCTCGAACTCCTGACCTCAGGTGATCTGCCTGGTTTGGCCTCCCAAAGTGCTGGGATTACTGGTGTTAGCCACCGTGCCAGGCCAACAACAGCCCTATTATTATCCTGATTTTACAGGAAAACTGAGGCACACGGGTTAAGCAACTTTCTCAGACATGAAGCTAGTCAAGGGTGGAGGTGGGATTCACATTGTGGGGCTGGTGGCAGAATCTCCTTGAAGAGGAGGGCACAGCTGGAGGGAGGAGTGAACAGGAGTGGGGGCATTCCAGGCACGGAGCTGTGAGCTGAGGTTTGGAGGGGTAGTGCACTTGGTGTGGGGTTGTCCTTCTCTTCTTGGGAAAGTGCTTCCTTAACTTTAACATGAGTTATTTTTGTTGCAATGGCTGTGCTAACAGATAAATAGGTCCTAAAGTTCAGGGAGGCCAGAGGTGGGGCCACCACCCCTATGGATGAATGAAGGAGTGTGGGAGCCATGCGTGCTGGAAGCACATATCTTTCCCTCTCTTGAACATCCCAACTCCAGAAAAAGGGGTGTGCCTTCTGCTGGCCATGGAGAAGGTGAAGCCAACAGCTGGAGGTAGAGGCTGAGTCAATTCCTTGAGCCAGTGAGGGGTGTGTTGGTCAGCTTTCGGTGGTCAGGCTGCCAAATGGCCACTCGGTTTTCAACCCATGACTGCCTGCCTGTAGTCTAGGCCATCGGGGTGACCCCCAATCATATCAGTAGGCTGGTCTGTCTGTTGGGAGGCCCAGTGAGTCAGTATGTCTCTAGGGATGGGTGGGAGCCTCCGTCAGTCACTCCAGAGCTCTCCATCAGCTGGAGAAAATACAGCACAATGGGTTTGTCTTGAGAGGGGTGGAGGTGGCAGAAGAAGAAGGATAGTGGGGAGGGGGTAAGACAACAAGATGGCAAAGGCAGTGTAGATGGTAGTTGTTGGGCAGGTGGCAGTATTGGCGATGGTGCTAATGTTGCCTTGATGATGCTGGAGGTGGTGGCAGTGGTGCTGGTGCTGGGGATGTACCAGCTGTGATGGTGCAGATGGTGGTGATGGTGGTTATATTGATGGTTACAGTAGTGCTCATGGTGGTAACGGTGATGCCAGTGGTGGTGGTAGTAGTACTGGGAGGGACTGGTGATGCTGGTGTTGGTGTTAGTGACAGTAATGATGGTTATTGATGGAGGTACTAGCAGCAACGATGGAAATGGTAGTTAATGGGTGCTGCAAATGGAGTGGGGTGGGCAGGGATCAGCCCCCTCACCAGCATGGATCCCCCATGTCAGAGGCACAGGGAGAGCTTCAGGTTTGTCTTGGAGGCCCCTGGATCCTGGCAAGTCCAACTTGTCCTCCCTTAAGCCATCCCATCATTCTGTGTCTACCTCTGCCCCAGCCAGCTCAGCCATGGCTGGGGAAGCAAAGGGACTAGGATAGAGGAGCTTAGGCCAGCCGCCAGCACGTGAGGATCTGCTCCAGCCCTTCCTGGGGTCCACAGTAGTGGTCCAGCCGAGATCTCAGGGTCCACCTCAGCCCCCAGAGACACCAGAAGCACGGGCCACCCACAGACGCAAAGGCTAAGGAGCTGCCGCTTCACTCACAGACGCACACACGCAGCCCTATGCCCAGAAATACATGTGCACGTGCATGCTTACAAATACGTCCGGCTCGCGTCCCTCACTGACATGCTGGACAGTCTCCATGTGAGAACGCGCACGGACGGGCACACACAAGTGCACGCGCCGGCCACTCGAGGATGCGCCGCCACTCGCGCGCGCACGCACAGGGACGCGCACGCGGCTCCGCTAAGTGGAACCAGCAGAACCCGAGGCCGGCCGAGCCAATTGGAGACTCCTTGGCCCTGGAAGTCCTCGCTGCTGCCGCCAAGAGACGCGGTCAATTAACTTCTCCCTCCAGCCAGGCTCTCTGACCCGGCCTGCCCGCCCCTCCCGCCGGTGCCCGCCCCATCCCCGACCCGCCTCCTTCCTCCTCTGCCTCCTCTGGGTCCTCCCGCCCTGCACAGCCACGCTCGGACTGCAGGGCCCCGGCCCGTCTTGGCGCGTCTGAAGGATGCGGCTCTGCCCCGGAGCTGAGGAGACGTAGCCTTTTCGGGGAGGAATGGAGGGGGGCGTCCCAGGAGACATACCCTTGCCCAGGGGTCTGAGGAAGCACGGCCCTGAATTAAGAGGGATGGGGCTGAGGGCTTCACAGCCCCGCCCTGGGGAGGTTTCAGAGACCGCCTTAACCTCTGCAGGTCACATTCACGGGAGTGGCTGGGCTAGGCACACCAAGCTGCTCCCAACTCCTTTTCTCCCAAGTCAGAGGACAGAGGCTCAGACCCCTCAGCAGCCACCTGCTCAGGGTGAGCCTCCACCCGCATGATATTTCATTTCCTTTCTTATAATGAGGCCAGTGAGTCCCGGTGGGTGGCAGCCAGGGCCCAGGGTGTGCAGGTTGGAGGGAAGGGAAAGGACATTCCGGGCAGAGAACAGCAGGAGTGAGGGCCTGAGTGTCATCAGAACTCCGGAGTCTGGATGGAGGGAGCTCCCAGATAAGCAGTGGAATGAGAGGGACTCCCACCCACAGCCAGTACCAGAGTGCCCAGCCCAACCCAGGCGGCGTGCCAGCAGTTCCTCCATCCTCTCTTTCTCTCTCTCTCGGGATTGTAAGGAGGGGAGGCATTGAGGCACTCACCGTTCACTGGGGACAGCATTGACTGAGGAGCTGGGCCAAGATAGAAATTGGTGACTCCCAAGGCCCCCCAGGGTGCCAGGACTTGAAGGACTCCAGGCTGGGTTTGTCTCCCCAGAGTTCACCACTCCTTATCCACCCCCCACCCCCGACTCATGTCCCCAGCAGACAGCCAGGATCCTGTGTGGATCCATCCTGGGACATTCCATTCCAGTCCCATGTACCCCTGGGGAAAGGACTGGACAGAGAATATCAGTAACTGCAGCCTACAGGGTTACTGGCGGGCAGGCAGGAGAGAGTCTCCGCTTTTTCCCTTCGATCAGGCAGGCCCTACCCCTCAGAGCCACAGCTTCCCATCTGTAAGGTGCGAGCTCCATGGAGCAGATTCCCCACATGCAGGGGAAATCCCACCTTCCCTCTAGAGTCAGGGCCTTTTGAAAAGGGGTAATCCCTCCGGGAAATTGGGATGTCTCTGGGACCTGCTGCTGCACCGGGAAGTCCTGCCTGTGGTCTGACCTTCGGCTTGGCAGGTGGATGCAGATGACGTCATGACTAAAGAGGAACAGATCTTCCTGCTGCACCGTGCTCAGGCCCAGTGCGAAAAACGGCTCAAGGAGGTCCTGCAGAGGCCAGGTGGGGGTCAAAGGAAGAGGGTCTGGGGATGAGGCCAGGTGAGGGAGGGTCAGTCAAGGGCGGGACCCAGGATACAGAGCCAGGTGAAGGCTCTCTGTGGGGGCGAACTCAGGTAAAGGGGGCCAGGCCGAAGTGAGAACCGAAGTGGGGTGTGTGGTGCAAGAGTGGAGTCAGCAGGCTCAGGCATCCATGGCTTGTCCTAAGTCTTGAGCTCAGGTCCCTGTGTTGCCCACCACCAACACTCAGACTGATGGCTGTCGGGTTAATCTCATCAACCGAAGAGGCCCAGACCCCAACTGACTGAAGGAGAGGAGCAGCTTCCTCCCCTGACAAGCCCTTAGGGTTCCGCAGGGGTTGAGGCTGGTGCCCGCCCAGAACACAAGCACACAATGACAGACACACTCTGTGGCACACAGATTTTGCTCACACTCACAGAGACTCACATGGTCTCTGCAGTCACAGCCCCACCAATGCCAGCCCCAGCAGTGGCTCCCAGTCACATCGAGATCTAGGGGGTCAAGTGGGCCCCCTCACTCTGGGTCCTGAACCCAGCCCCTCTTCTTCATTGTGAAAGCCTGGAAGAGCCTCTCTTTGCCCCTCATCATCCACCACGGAGCCTCTCTCTTCCTACTGTACCCCGCCCTGCTACCCACATCCCCACACTGAGGCCCGAGGGTGGAGGCAGGAAAATGAGCACAGTCATTCTCATCCCAGTCCAGGCTGCCTGCACTCAGCTTCCCATCATTGCCACAGACCTGACATGTGAGGACCAGGGGGGCCTAGCTTGGGCAGTGGCTGAAGGAATACAAGTCAGAAAATGAGGAAGACTTTGTGGCTAGGAAGAAAGACCTCTCCAGCCTGGGCAACATAGTGAGACCCCATCTCTAAAAAAAAAAATTTAAAAATTAGCCAGGTGAGGTGGTGCACACCTGTAGTCCCAGCTATAGGGGAGGCTGAGGTGGGAGGATCACTTGAGCACAGGAATTTGAGGCTGCAGTAATTCGTGATCATGTCACTGCACTCTAGGCTGGGCGACAGGGCGACAGAGGGAGACCTTGTCTCAAAAAAAAAAAAAGAAAAGAAAAAAAAAAGACCTCCATCATCTCTCCAATGAGAAGAGAGGCCAGGCTCCATCACAGATTAGGCATCTCGGCGGCCACTGTGGAAGCTGTGAACCACATACTTGAGGATCCGGGGCAGGGGATGGGGTGGTCTTCTCTGTCCACTCTTGACTGTACCACCTTGCTCTTGTCTTCTCACCACCAGCTTCTTTACCTGCACAGCACTCAGGCCAGACTTCATTTTCGCTATGTAACCTGTCCATTGACATCTCCACCCACTCTGTCTGCTTTCACCGTGCGCCCCCTGGTGGGGCCTTCACTGCTGCGTGGCCTTGGCCCCCACTCCTGACTCCTGGGTGGGAGGATACCACCTCTGCTCTGTCTTGCCCAGTTTAGTGCTCACCCCACTAGCTGATCCTGCACTCCCATTCCAACCCTGGGGGACAGTCTCCACCTCCTCTTATTACTTCGCCTGGCAAGCACTTTACACTTTGTTAAACACCTCCTCACCCATCGTCTCAGATCTCCCAACAGCCTGGGTGTCAGCAGGGCAGGAGACAACCCCCCCATTGTACAAAAGGGGAGTCTGAGGCCAAAGAGTACCCCGGGTCTCCTGTTGTAGCACAGCTGACAGCCATCATTACCACCCTGGTTTCTCCAGCCGACATAATGGAATCAGACAAGGGATGGACATCTGCGTCCACATCAGGGAAGCCCAGGAAAGATAAGGCATCTGGGAAGCTCTACCCTGAGTCTGAGGAGGAAAAGGAGGCACCCACTGGCAGCAGGTACCAAGGTACGTCTCTGCTTCCATGCATCCAGCTGGCACGGGCTTGGATCCGCCCACCCCCATTACACTGTCCCTCTCATGTGAGCTTATGCTTCTTGGCTCTTATAGAAAGTAAAAGGCTGCAGCCCCATCCCCAGGCAAGGGGCTGGGAGAAGACAGAGTCTAGTGGGAAGGAAGGGGAGCTGGATGGCTCAGGCCTCAGAAAGAGATGAACAGAGAACTCGCCAGCACCACGCCAAGAGTGGACCCAGGGCTACGGCCCCACCCATGGAGAGAAAGAGAGATGACAGAGAACCCTGGGGGACAGAGAGGCAGGGAGAGATACACAAAGACAGACAGATAGTGATAAAGAAAGACAGGGAGAGGCATGGACACAGAGATCAACAGAAAGGCAGGGAGAGACAGTCACAGAGACAGAGGGGGCCAGGAGGCACACACTGAAGTCTGGGCTTAGTGTGTCAGAGGAGGTATATGGGGACACATAGTGGATAGGGCCACAGAAATAGAGCAGGAGAGGAGGGCAGTGGCAGAGGGTGGGGCCAGAGGCAGTGGGACAAGGAGGGGAGAAGAGAAGGGAGGGAAGCAGATGAGGGAAGGCAGACAGAGCCCAGGCTTTGGCCACAGGGCCGGTTTCAACCGGCCGGGTGGGCAGCAGATTCCAGATGGGCCACATCTGGGAGGCTGTGGTCACCCTGTGGCTCCCTGGGGACCAGAGGGAATTGTGGGCCTGGCTGGGTGGGGCTGGGAATATGGCGCCCAGGACAGAGAGCCTTTCACCAAGCCAGGGCGGGTCCAGCCATCAAGGCAGCCTGCCAGGGTGGCTGGAGAGTCCTGTGGTTGGAGCCCTACAGAGGGAGAGAAGGGGGCTGCAAGCCGGGAGTGGAATGTGGAAGATCCAGAGGCTGGGGACCCTCCAAGGTCACTTAGCCTCCCTGCAGTGAGGCTGGGGCTCCAAAGTGGGATGTCACCCTACTTTGAATCCCACCATTAGCACTTAGATTTGGGGAATCGATCTCCCCCAGCAGTGGCCGTGGGAGTCTCACAGCAGGTACTCAGGGCAGGCATTGAGTGGTGGTAGAAGCATGGGCCAGTGTGGTTAATCCCAACTTCCCAATAAGGAAATGGAAATAGAAAGACTGGGGACACCTGCGTGAGGTCAGCAGCTCCTTGGAGTCCAGCTGGCACTAGAAACCAGACCTCCTGCCTCCTGTCCATGATCCCAGGGGAAGGGGCACACAGGGAGCTTCCCAGCTGAGAGAGAGTTAGTCTGGGTACTTGCCCTTCTTCAGAGACACCTGGAAGGTGGTTCCAAGAGCAGAGAGAAAGGCGAGAGGCCTGGCCCGGGGCTGAGTACTTGAAGAGGACAGGGCCCTGTGTTGTATGACCTCAGCAAGTTGCCTACCTCTCTTGGCCTCTGTCAGCCCATCTGGAAAATGGGGCCAGTGCCCGTACCTGTATCGCAGAGGCCATAGTAAATTCTATGAGGCCAGGTGGGTGCAGCGCACAGAAATACATTTTCTCCAGAATGCTCCAAAGCCTGAATTTTCCTGCTTGGGGATACACCTGTCCCTGCAGGAACCAACAACCACTGATGGGCCGGGTGCGGTGGCTCATGCCTGTAATCCCAGCACTTTGGGAGGCCCAGGTGGTTGGATCACCTGAGGTCAGGAGTTTGAGACCAGCCTGACCAACATGGAGAAACCCCATCTCTACTAAAAATACAAAATTAGCCAGGCATGGTGGCGCATGCCTGTAATCCCAGCTACTCGGGAGGCGGAGGCAGGAGAATCGCTTGAACCTGGGAGGCGGAGGTTGCAGTGAGCTGAGATCACACCATTGCACTCCAGCCTGAGCAACAAGAGCGAAACTCCGTCTCAAAAAAACAAAACAAAACAAAACAAAAAAACAACCCACAGATGTATTCATCCTTCTGGGTCACTAATCATGGCCTTGACTCTCCCTTGGTATCCCCTATCCTGTCTCTGGGCACAGGGCGCCCCTGTCTGCCGGAATGGGACCACATCCTGTGCTGGCCACTGGGGGCACCAGGTGAGGTGGTGGCTGTGCCCTGTCCGGACTACATTTATGACTTCAATCACAAAGGTGAGGCCTGCTGGAAGGGGTGGGGATCACAAGGAGGCTGAGACTTGGAGCTAGGGGTTCAGTGTCTCCAGACCTCCCTGCCGGCCCTGACCTCCCATGGACCTGCAGGCCATGCCTACCGACGCTGTGACCGCAATGGCAGCTGGGAGCTGGTGCCTGGGCACAACAGGACGTGGGCCAACTACAGCGAGTGTGTCAAATTTCTCACCAACGAGACTCGTGAACGGGTGCGAGCCTTTCTCCTCCCCAACCTGACCGGGATAAATTCACTCCCACCCCACGGGTGACCCCTGACCCAGCCCTGACTCCTGACCTTGACTCCTCCAGCAACCTTACCCTGGCCTCTTGCTCTTTCCCCGATGCTCACCCTGGGTCCCAGGGATCTGACTGTGTCTCCCCTCGCACAGGAGGTGTTTGACCGCCTGGGCATGATTTACACCGTGGGCTACTCCGTGTCCCTGGCGTCCCTCACCGTAGCTGTGCTCATCCTGGCCTACTTTAGGTGGGCGGGGCGGGGCGAGAGGCGGCGGGACATGGTGGGGGTGGGGGCGGTGGCCGAGGTCTGATGCGACCCCCTCCCTGCACCCATCACCCCCGGCGGGTGTCCCTACCTACGGCGCACAGCCCAGCTTCTTGTCCACCCGCCGCGCGTCCCCGTGCCCCCACCCACGGTGATGTCGCGCGACCCGCAGGCGGCTGCACTGCACACGCAACTACATCCACATGCACCTGTTCCTGTCCTTCATGCTGCGCGCCGTGAGCATCTTCGTCAAGGACGCGGTGCTCTACTCTGGCGCCACGCTCGATGAGGCTGAGCGCCTCACCGAGGAGGAGCTGCGCGCCATCGCCCAGGCGCCCCCGCCGCCTGCCACCGCCGCTGCTGGCTACGTGAGTACCCCTCCGCCCCCGGCTCCCGGTGCCGCCACTGGCCTCGTGGGGCCCCGCCCCGCCCCCGTCCAGCCCGGCCCTCGACCTGCCCGCCTCCTGCCCGCGCCACTGGCTTCAGCCACTCAAACCCGTCTCACAGGGTCCCTCGCAACCCTCAGCTCTGCCGCCAACCCTGCTGCCAAGGGCTCTGAGTGTCGCACACGCCCCGCGCTGCCATCAAGGCTCCTACCTCAACCCAGTACCCCCTAACCACTCTACCTCTTCACTTTGCCTCCTGCCCCTGACACCGCACCCCACTGAGAGAGCCCCCCAAGCGGAGCCTGCCCCTTCCTGGCCTGTTTGGCCAGCACCACTTGTCCCCTCCCGCCGCCCCAGCCCCCCAGCCCAGCCCTGACTTCCGGGAGGCAGGCCCTGCCCTCTGACTAACACCAGCTGATCTCTTAGGCTGGCTGCAGGGTGGCTGTGACCTTCTTCCTTTACTTCCTGGCCACCAACTACTACTGGATTCTGGTGGAGGGGCTGTACCTGCACAGCCTCATCTTCATGGCCTTCTTCTCAGAGAAGAAGTACCTGTGGGGCTTCACGGTCTTCGGCTGGGGTACGCGGGCACAGCGGGTAGTGAGGCGCCGGCAGGGGTGGGACCGTGGGTGACAGGGAGAAGGCAGCCCCTGGGGGGAGGCGCCCACACAGCACATCCCGCCCCAAGTGGAACAGCAGGAGAGAGGCCTGTCGCACTTCTGTGATCCTGACCCCATTCCAGGCTCAGGGAACAGCAGGGCTTGGCCAGGGATCAGGTTCACCTGAGGTTAGATTCACCTGAATTGAGGCTCAGCCCAGGAGAGGGAAAGGAGGGACCCTCAGGCCAAGATTCAGCTCAGGATCAGAGTAGGATACTGGGTCAGAGGTCAGCCTGGGGCTGGAATTGGGATCTGGGACCCTCCCTCTACCCTGAGCCCCATGGACTAAGCCAGCATCTATTACCCCACCAATCCCCTTGCTGGGATGGGGTGCGGGGCTGCCCACACCATTGCCAGCCTCAGCAGGCCTGCGGGATCCATGGCCCAGAGCCGTGGACCCAGCACCTCAGCATCACCTGAGCTTCACAGCCCCTCTGCAGAATGGGTTGCTGGAGCCGTGCACTCCTCCCAGCCCCCCACAGGCTCTGGGATCCAGTTACCGATAATTGTCCATTATTGTTGGCAGCTGCAGAGCTTGGCTGGGCTCCGGGACAACTGGCCAGACTGCAGAGGGGTGGGCCGGGTGGCTGGAGCCCTCTCCGCACTCAGCACCCAGAGGCCCACAGGTCAACAGCCACAGCCTCCCTGCCCCTCGACATACATCCTGACCCTGACCTCACCATGACAAGCCCCAGAGTTGGGGAGACCTGGGCCCAGTCCCAGGAACTGATGCAGGCTCTGGGGCTAGGAGGTGTCCTAGTGGACTGGCAACATGCAGATTGGGAGTGCATAGAATCCTGGGGCACAGGAATGTCACAGCTCTTTTTCTTACCCTAAATCCAGGTCATACCCTATCCCTCCAAGGGTGTACCAGGCCTAGAGCCAACTTGGTGGTGTGTGGTCGGGGAGGACCTGGGGCTCCCTTCCCAGAGGCACAGCTCACCCAAATATACCATGTGCCCCTTGAGCTGGTGCAGGCCAGGACATACCGACACACCAAGGTCTCCCCATGGCCTCTGCTTGGGACAAAACCTCTCACCCCATCCAGTCTCATCCATGAGGGCTAGGACCTTTCAAACCAGGTTGTGGGGGGTGCTGTGCTGGGGCAAAAAAAAATGCGGAAAATAGGCTGTCTCCCCATGGGACCTGCAAGTCCAAAGCAGTGGCCTCTGCAGAGGGAATGGACAGGGCATGGATCAGTTAGTGATACCTTATTATTATATTATACCTTGTACCCCATGTATGTGCATATGACATGGAGCCAAGATGGGGGCAGAGACTGAGCTGGGTTTTGAGGGCTGGTGCCCCAAGGGGAAGCTGTTAGGGCACCACATGGCAGAGTGTGGCTCTGTCACCAAGTGGACCAAGTGCCGAGGGTCAGGGGTTCAGGGCAATGGTGGAGTAAGCTGGGGTTCATCGAGGATGAGGGGGGATGACCTCGTGGACAGCAGCCACAGCCCTGCACACTGTCCCCCTCTGTGCCCACAGGTCTGCCCGCTGTCTTCGTGGCTGTGTGGGTCAGTGTCAGAGCTACCCTGGCCAACACCGGGTAGGTCCAGGTGGAGAAGGGGCCCAGGCAAGAAGCACCTCTGGGTCCCTTTTCTTCCAGGAAGCATGTGAGAGGGCCTCCTGTACCCTGGCCTCAAATGGCCCAGCCTCAGGAGTTCTCAGTCCAGCCTCGAGCCAGGAGCACCCTCAGGGTCACAGGAGGCTACTTCCAAAGAGGCCTGTGAGGGTGGCCTCAGGCCTGGCCACACCCAACACCCCTGCCCTGTGTCCTCAACAGCTAATGTCAGACAAGACCAAATCTGGTCCTCTGGGGGCAATCTTAGGATGGGAACAGGATGGATGGGAGCTAATGCCTCAACCTCCCCCAGGTGCTGGGACTTGAGCTCCGGCAACAAAAAGTGGATCATCCAAGTGCCCATCCTGGCCTCCATTGTGGTGAGCAGGGGTGGGCTGCTGGCCACAGGGGTGGGTGGGATGTGTGCCTGGGCCCCCGGGAACCAGCCCCTGACAGGGACCTAGGAGGCTTCCCTGGACCCCAGTGTCAGAGCCACAGAGGCCAGAGGACCAGCTGATCCACACTCCAGCCCAGAAAGGAAAACCAAGGGCCCAAGGAGTCACCCAGAGATGCAGTGACAGAGCAGAGCCTATGGCCGTGGCTGCCAGGCCTTGCCCTGCCCCACTAGGGTGCAGCCTCCAGACGCAGCCCCCTCACTCCCACAGCTCAATTTCATCCTCTTCATCAATATCGTCCGGGTGCTCGCCACCAAGCTGCGGGAGACCAACGCCGGCCGGTGTGACACGCGGCAGCAGTACCGGTGAGCCCACCATGCCTGCCATGCCCTGGCTCCTCAGGGGTCCCTGAGTCCTGGTACCATGTACCCCAGAAAGACAGTGGCCCCATGAACGAGCCTGGGGCAAGGGAAAGGACCCAGCGTCTGACTCCCTGGCTGTCCTCACCCACCTGGCCTGCCCAGCAGTGATGGGAGGCCCTAGGGGCACCCCAAAGCCAGCCTGCCCACTGGTACCAGGCCCTGCACTAGCGCTGGAGTCTGTGAGTGTGCGAGGAACTTGAACCTCTCCTCAAAGAGTTGGTTGCAGGGAGTCTGAGGAACAGGTAGGCGGTGGGTGGCCCCAGGAAGGCCGCAGCTCAGCTGAAACATGAGGAGTGGACTGTGGGACAGTGAGGTTCGACCGTGGAGGGGAGCGCTTGCCAGCTGAGGGCTCCACAGGTGCGAAGGGCCCAGGGACAGGGGGACTGTCATTTGAAGTCCACTCTGGGACACCGCTGAGAACCAAGGGGCCCTATTAGCACTTAGCCAGGACAGCAGCCATGCAGGTGAACTGGGTTGTCCTCCCGTGGTGACTGGAGCCCTGGGCCCCTCTGAGCTTCCGGAGCCTGGGGCTGGCAGGGTGGGGGGTGGCACGATGCTTGTTGAAGGGGAAGTGGCTTGGCCCTGACCTACCTGCCCCGCTGGCCCAGGAAGCTGCTCAAATCCACGCTGGTGCTCATGCCCCTCTTTGGCGTCCACTACATCGTCTTCATGGCCACACCATACACCGAGGTCTCAGGGACGCTCTGGCAAGTCCAGATGCACTATGAGATGCTCTTCAACTCCTTCCAGGTGCGCAGTGCTCGCCCAGGCCTGGCTGAGGGTGGGAGGGGTTCCAGGGGCAGGCCCTGATTCGAGACACCCCTCTTCACAGGGATTTTTTGTCGCCATCATATACTGTTTCTGCAACGGTGAGGTAAGCAGGAGACAGTGTTGGCATAGGGCAGGGTGGGGCAGATAGCCCAGAGGCTTCCTCAAGGCTCATTTCTCCATTCTTCCACCCCGTTATTTCTTTGTTCCTCCAAGAACACCCCTGAGGACATGCTGAAAGCAGAGAAGTCTTTCCAGATGATGCAGGCTCATGATGTGCTAGGATGTGGGGACTCTTCAGTCATGGCATAGCCAAGTGTCTTCCCAGCCCCATGGTTCAATTATCTGTGACCCAGATTGGAGGACTCAGCCACCTTCGGGGCAATTTGAGCCTTGTAGATTCTGGGTGTGTCAGTTGCCTGTAGCCAAGCACCCTGTTGTGAGGATGGGATTTCACTTGGCCTTGGAGTTTCCCAGGAGTCCCCGATTCCCATTTTCATTCCGTGCTGGGTGTCCAGGGGCCGGGATGGGGCATCGCAGGGGTTGGGAGACACACCTGACTGCTGCACCCTTACTGCCCCAAGGTACAAGCTGAGATCAAGAAATCTTGGAGCCGCTGGACACTGGCACTGGACTTCAAGCGCAAGGCACGCAGCGGGAGCAGCAGCTATAGCTACGGCCCCATGGTGTCCCACACAAGTGTGACCAACGTCGGCCCCCGTGTGGGACTCGGCCTGCCCCTCAGCCCCCGCCTACTGCCCACTGCCACCACCAACGGCCACCCTCAGCTGCCTGGCCATGCCAAGCCAGGGGCCCCAGCCCTGGAGACCCTCGAGACCACACCACCTGCCATGGCTGCTCCCAAGGACGATGGGTTCCTCAATGGCTCCTGCTCAGGCCTGGACGAGGAGGCCTCTGGGCCTGAGCGGCCACCTGCCCTGCTACAGGAAGAGTGGGAGACAGTCATGTGACCAGGCGCTGGGGGCTGGACCTGCTGACATAGTGGATGGACAGATGGACCAAAAGATGGGTGGTTGAATGGTTGCCCACTCAGGGCTGGGGCCAAGAGGAAAAACAGGGAAAAAAGAAAAAAAAAAGAAAAAGAAAAATGAAAAGGAAGCGGTGTGTGGCTTCCTGTAGCTCAAACTGGGGACTCATTCCAAGAGGGCGGGGCTGGGAGCCAGGGAAAGCTGTGGGGGGAAGGCCATGAGTCATGGAGGAATCCTCAGGTCTCACTTCAGAACGGGGAGGGATCTGGGGCCTGTGGTATCATACAGCAGAAAGGGCCCAGAGAGGCTCAAGTCTACAGGGGTCACACAGCAGCCAAGTGGACCCATGTGGGAATCCAGCCTCAGCCTCTGTTGCCGCCAGCTGTGGAGCTGCTCTCCACACTTGTACCTAGGCCCCATGGGGGACCCAGGCTCCTCTGGGCCAACTCTTCTGACTGCTGCCCCCATCACTGCCACCCAGGGCTGCTGGCAGATCCCTCAGGTCCCTGGCCACACCCCCAAGCCTACGGCTCTGCCACAGAGTGGACCTTTCCTGGCTGTCCGGTGGCCACTCAGGGAGCCCTCCACACAGGAGCCTTAGCATCCACCCGTGACCTGACATGCCTCTGTGACTGAGGTTGCAGGAGGAGCACCAGGCCAGCAGGTGACGGGTGGGGCTGGGTCCCTGCTCTGGCTCAGGACTTGTGGGGAGCCAAGAGTCTGAGCCCAGAGGGCTGGCTGGGCAGGGGCCTGCAAGGTGGGACACATCCATTCACTATGCATCTGGGACAGTCACTAAGTGTCCTCACCTGACACCCACCTACCACCTTACTCACCCCCCTGGACCCTGCCCTCTCCCACCTTGGGCCATTCGTGGGCCCCAGAGTGGCACAGAGCCCCTTGGCCCAACACCTTGAGGACTGACCCTACAGCGTGCCCACCCCAGGCTCTGGCCTGAATGAGCTTCTTGCTCTTGCTCCGGCCTGAAGACGGCCCCTCACGAGCCCTGCCCTGCCTTCCCATCTCCCACTCAGCCCACCTTGCTCTTCTCCATGGACTCGGCATCCAGGAGTGCACCCCATCTCCAGCAGCCCACACACACCCCATAGGGCATAGGGGAGGGGTCAGGAGGCCCAAGACAAAAAACTCAGGTGAGCGTTAGGAGGTGTGGGTGCCTACTGAGCAGCCTCAGGCCCAGCCCTGCCTGCCCTTCCAGATGACGGACAGGTCCAAAGGCTGTCCAAGGGCCTGGCGCACCCATGGAGCTCCATGCAATGGTTGAGGGAGGCATAGGCCAGTCTTGAAGGGCTGCAGAGCCAGGCTGGGAGCCACTGGAAGTTCAAGAGGGAGAGCAACAAGGTCTGAATGTTTAAAAAGTCCCCACATCAATGTGGAGACGAGAGGAGGCTGCACAGGGGTTGGAGAAGAGGTGGCCTGGCAGGAGGTGGGTGGGCTGGCAGGGAGATGGTGACAGGGAGGGCAACAAAAGTTAGCTGGGGGAAGGAGACCTCAGCAGGGCAGAACCTCATCCTCCTCCCCAGGGATGTCCGATGCCGCTCTGTAGGGTCTGAACGGAAGTTTCTGAAGTAATAAGCCCATGAGGCCCACTCACCCAGAAGCATTCAGACTGGGCACCCTGCAACAGGGCTGTGGCTTCCCCCTCAGACTGGGTGCCCCCCCCCAGGTGGAGGTAGGCCTCTCCTCTCAGATTGGATTGCCTCTAGGACAGGGTTTGGTCTCTTCCTACAACCAGGGACCCCCCAATCCCCACCCACACCCCAGGACCGGGCTGTGTCTCCCCACTCAGTCTGAGTACCCCAAGGTCAGGGCTGAGCCTCTCTCAGGCAGGGTGCCCCCCAAGGCAGAGGTGTGCCTCTCCTCTGCCCTACTGGGTCACCCCAAGACAGGGCTGTCGCCCCCATTAGACTTGTCACCACCTTGCCTTTAGATGGAACTCCCCTCCAGATAGGGCTGTCCTTCTCCTTTGAACTAATGCCCCCAGGACATACTGGGTACCCCCATCTCAGGTTTGGTGTCCCCAGGCCAGGGCCAGGTCTCCCACACCAGCTGGATGCCTCTAAGAGGAGGACTGCCCTCCCCTGAGGATATCTGCACCCAGGGCAGTTCCAGGCCTCCCCCTTTAGACTAGGCATCAATTTTCCTCTCAGTCTGGATGTCCAGGACAGGACTGGCCCTCTCACCTCAGTCCAAGTCCCCTAGGCTAGGACCAGTTCTCCCCTTAGACTAGGAGCCCCCAGGCCAGGGCTGGCCTCCACTCAGAGAGGCCTCAGAGCCCCACCTGGGCCATCCAGGTATTGGCAGCGGAAGTGGAGCCCTCAGCAGGCCTGGCAGGCAGGCAGGACCCTGTTTGCCTTGAGCAGGAGCTGGATCCAGGTGGTCACTTCTCCCTTCAAGGCCCCACAGCAAAGCCAAGCCACAGGGAACACATAAACATTAGCAGAGCTGGGCAGGGTGGTCAGCAGGGAGGAGGGCACCTAGAGACCCCAACTCCTCAGCCCCCTTGGCTATGGGATCCGACACCTTGCAGGCTGCCCCAGACTCCAAGGCAGGCCAGTACAGTGGCCAGTTTCTGCTCCCACCTGTCTTGAGCACGTGGACAGCCCCATCCCTCGCTGGCCTGTCTCCCTCAGCCCAGGCTGTGAGAAGGATCGCTGAAGGCCCTTGGACCTCCTGGGGGTGCTCGTCCAGCCCTGGAACACAGGCCTAGCCTCAAGGGGAAGCTGAGTGGATGCAAAGCTCCCAGCTCAGAATAGGGTCAAGCTCTGCCACCCCTCACCTGCCAGTCCCTGTCGAGAGCAAGGACTGAGCTGGGCCCCAAGTGCCTGGAGTGGGCAGGCTCTGAGGGGCCACAATCTTCAGCCCTCACCCTGGGAGGTGGCCAGAAGGGGTGTGGACAGACAGGAAAGGGGGCTGAGTTCTCTGGAGGTTCAAGAGGGACATGGCCCTGCCCCTCCCTCTTTGGGGTCTGGGAGGACACAGTCCTGCTCTGGGGGTCTGAGGGAACATGGACCCGTCCTGGGGATCTGAGAGTGCATTGTCTCTGCGTGGATTGCTGGAAAAGCTGTCTGGCTGCAGGGACCTGATGGGGGGAGCTGGGGTGAGGGGGTACAACTCCCTGTCCCTGGTTCCTCCTCAGCCAACTCCAGGAGAATGATCCCAGCCCGAGGCTGCCATGGCCAACTGAAACAAACCTTGCCTGAGGGACTGGTCCCACTGGCTGGGAGGGACAGAGGAGGAAGGTACTCTAGAGCTAGGCAGGGGCCTGAGCCCTGGCTGGCTCCAGGTGTGTGCTGTGTGGCTCTGGGCAAGCCACCTTCCCTCTCTGAGCCTCAACTTCTCCTCACAGGTCAAGCCCCTGCTCAGGCTTCACGACCTGAGCGGACTCAGGATACTACCTTGCTCCCCAACAGGCTGCCAGGCCTGGACAAGGATAGGGACAGGACCCCTATCCTTCCCTCAGGCAGGCGCGAGAGCCTAAGGACCTCCCTCTGTGACCGGCTGTTTCCCTCTTCAGTGCCACGGGCATGCAGGCAATGGAGGTGAGGGTGGATTCTTCTTGCTCCAGTGTTTTTAGCAGGCAGGGCAGGAGCAGCCTTGGCATGGTCCGCACACTGGCCCTTGCCCAGAGGCCACAGTCAGACAACCTGTCCACAACAAACTCATGTCCATACCTCAGCAAGGGAGTGGGGCGTGTTGGGTGTCATTCTCCACGTGCGAGCATTTTTATGCGTGTGCTGCTTGTGTATTTCTTTGTATTTGTGCACACGAGTGTCTGTCCATGTGCCTATGTGTGTCTGTGCTTGTGTACGTGTGTGTGTGTGTGGCCATGTGTGTTTCTATGTGTGTGTGTGTCTGGATATGCCTGTATGTCCATTTGTATGTGTCTGTGTCTTCTGGCATGTCTATGCATGTATGGTTGTAGGTTTGTGTACCAGTGTGTCTATGTGTGTATTTTTGTGTGTGTCTGTGTGCATTTATGTCTATTTGTGTATTTCTGTATGTGTGTCTATTTGTGTGTGTATATCTGTCTATTTGTATATGTGTCTGTTATGTCTGTGTATGTGTGTGTGTGTCTATGTTTCTATGCTGGTGTGCGTATGTCTATCTGTGTGTATTTATATGTATTGTGTATGTCTGTGTATGTGTATTTGTGTAAATCTGTGTGTCTATGTCTATTTGTGTATGTCTGTGTATTTATATGTATGTGTCTGTGTGTATGTCTATTTGCATGTGCATTTGTTGTCTATGTGTATTTGTGTCTATTTGTATGTGTCTGTGTATTTGTGTATGTCTCTGTGTGTGTCTATTTGTGTCTTTGTGTATGTCTGTGTGTGTGTGTCTATTTGTATGTGTGTGTATGTGTGTATGTCTCTCTGTGTGTCTATTTGTGTGTGTCTGTGTATTTGTGTATGTCTCTGTGTGTGTGTCTATTTGTATGTGTCTGTGTGTTTATGTGTGTATGTCTGTGTGTGTGTGTGTGTGTCTATTTGTGTGTGTGTGTGGACTCGTGGTCTGAGAACGCCGCCTGTGGGTGGAATTTGGCTCATAGACATGTTTGGCTTGGCACCTACAGTATTTTCAACATCCTGAGCCAACATTTAAAAATCAGGATATTTCACATAAAAATTCAGCTTTCCAACTTCTCTTAAAAATTCAGAAGCCCTGGCAGCCCTGGGCCTGCGTTCCCATGAGGCCATGCTCCTCCCGAACTGCGCAGGGCTGGCCTCCTCTGTGCACCCTCCATAGCCTCGCCCACTTGTCTTGCCCAGCAGTGTCTTGAGGATGGCTGTTTGTGAACCCAGTGTGTGGTCACAACTAAGTGTGAGCCTGGCTGTCAGGGAATATGTGCATGAGTGGGGTGTGTGTGCATGTGTGTGAATGTGTGTGTGCATGTGCAAAGCAACTCTGTGTATGAGGCAAACCTGTGTGTGTGTGGTGCGTGTGAATGCCTGAATGTGCGCGTGCATGTGTGAAGAGTCTGCATGGGGGAACACGTGTGTAAAGGCATGGATGTGCACGTGTGTGTGCAGGGGAGTGGCCATATTTGTGGCTGTGTGGAGTGTGTGGGCCACAGCGGGCTGGCATGCTCTGCACAGGGGCCTCTTCCGGTCTTTGAGGGGGAATTGGATTCCCGGCTTCTGGCTGGGCCGCCTTGCGGGATTTATTTCTGTCTCAGTGCCCGCTGGAGGCCTGAGTAATGGGAACATTTAAAGAAAACCAGTAAATACATACAGAAGAGGCAGGCTAGCTGGGAAACTCAGCCCAGACACCCCTGCCCAGCCCACAGCTGCCAGAGCCCCTGGGGGCAGGCCTGAGCCCAGGGAGAAAGGAGCTCCAGCATGCGGCAGCACCCCCTCACTCTGTGGGGTGCCCACTGCTACCCATGCATGCCCCCACCACCTGGATGGATGGTCCCTGGGTCAACACTGGGCATCTTGAGAGCTTCCTTGGCTCTGAGCAGCAGATGTTCAGGAGATTCAGGGGATGCCAGCTCAGGCCTGGCCGGGGGCCAAGAGGACCTGACCCTCCAGGGGTGCCCTTTCCCAGCCAGGCTACAGGCATTCTGCCCACACACACCCTCTGCACATGCTGACACACCCACAGTTCAAGGAGGGGAGAGGCTGTGCTGACCTGGCAGGGCTGGGTGGGCACTCGATACCCCACCCGGACCTCACACACCCAGCAGTGCCTTGGAACCTCGTCTCCCAGGACACGGCCTCTGCTGTTCTGGGTCTCAGGCTGAATGGACCCCGCTCTCTGGATCGTCTCTGATGAGCAGTCACTTACAAATGACATAAACCCCACAGGAAAGGATAGGCGTGCGTCATGCGGTGGGGTGACCTGCTTTACAGAAGACCCGCTGCTGGCAGGAGCCTTTGGACCAACGCGCCCTGTCAGGGACCCCATCGGGGATCTCCTGCTGCCCCCCAGTGGCCATGGGAGGACATGAGGCAATAAAAGTCACAGCTGCATGGAGCTGCTCATTCGCGCCTCTGAGTGGACTCTGAGGGCCCCACGTGGTTCCCAGCCAGACAGTTAGGGGAAAGCGAGGCCTTTCAACTGGTCTGAGGGAAGGGGCTTGGATCCCAGCACAGATCTGGAGACTACCTGGAAGGTCAGCTCCTCGAAGGCAGAACCGTCACAGTCACAGCTGCATCCCCGGATGCAGTGCCCAGCATGACATGGGTCCTCGGGAAGCATGCTGCACTAATGGCCCACTCCCCAGGCTCCTGGGGAGTGGGCAGCACTGTAGCAAGCCCTGGGCCCAGCTTAGAGCCCCATGGAGAGGCCGCCTGAAGGTGAGCGGGCATCTCACATGTTGAAGCCTCCAAGGCAGCGAGGGGCTTGGGCTTGAGGCTGGACAGTAGTTTTCCCTTGTGACTTTAGGGGTTGTGCTTATCTCTGATCCCAAGCCCATAGTTCCTCACTGTGGTTACAAGGCCCTGTCCTGGCTGGTGACCTGCCTGGTCCCTGACTCTGCAAGTCCAGGTGGGACTTCCTCCCAGCCCTCTTGCTGCCTCCCCAGCAAGTCAGAACCGAGAGGCCCTGCACCTGGGTCTCTGGTCAGCAGGCCTTGTTCTCCTGTCCTCTTCTGGGGAAGGGGCATCCGTGCTGCTGTGGAATATCCCAGGCCTGACACCTCTCCCAAGATGAAGAGGCTGGGTGTCCTAGAGAACCCTAAGATGGAGGGACCTGAACACTGCGAGGTTGGTCAGGGCTGTCTTGGAGAAGTGCCTGGGCAGTGATGGACCAGGCAGTGGCAGGCATACGAGGGCTCCAACCACAGTGCTGGGCACTGGCCCCTGGCCCTCGCTGGCCCATCTTAAGCCTGAAGAGCTTATGACAAAGGGGCTGCCAGGGCCTCAGGGCACCCTCCCCACCTAGTCCTCCAACCAAGGCCAGGGCTGAGCCTTTTTTTCTTTACCAAATTCTCAGGGGATTATGAACCGCTGAGACTAACTCTGAACTATCCTCAGCTGGACGAAGACTGTGGTCCAGACCCCAGAATGTTTGTTTTAAATGGAGAAAGCATACTTTAAAGAAACACACATTTTAGTAACATGTTTTACCAGTTTCTTTGCTCACCACCTGTATTTTTTAAACCTTTTTATTTTGAAATACGGATTCATAGGCAGTTTTGTTTTTGTTTTTTTGATACAGAGTCTTACCCTGTTGCCCAGGCTGGAGTGCAGGGGCACAATCTCGGCTCACTGCAACCTCTGCCATCAGGATTAAAGTGATTCTCGGGCCTCAGCCTCCCAAGTAGCTGGGATTACAGGTGTGCGCCACTATGTCCAGCTAATTTTTGTTTTTTTTAATAGAGATGGAGTTTCACCACGTGGGCCGGGCTGGTCTTGAACTTCCGACCTCAGGTGATCCGCCCACCTCAGCCTCCCAAAGTGCTGGGATTACACGCGTGAGCCACCGCACCCGGTTGATAGGAAGTTTAAAAGTACAGAGAGGTCCTGTGTAACATTCACCCAGCTTCCACCTGGTTGCATCTTCCATAGCTGTAGTACAATATCAAAACCAGGAATCTGACATTGGTGCAGTGTGTATAGTTCTATTCCATTTCATCAGGTGCATAGATACAGGTAACTGCCACCACAATCAAGATACACAGAGCTATCCCATCACAACCATTCCAGAGATCTCCTTGGAGCCACCCCCTTTAGAGTCACCTGTCCCCACCAGCGCTAACCCCTGGCAACCACTAATCTGTTCCGCATCTCTATAATTCTGTCACTGTCAGAATGTTACAGAAGTGGAACCATACAGTATGTGACCATTTGATACCTACTGTTTTCACTCACCATAATGCCCTTGAGATCCATCCAAGCTGTGGCAGGTGTCAGTCCTTGGTCCTGTTTTATTGCTGAGTTGCATTCCATGGTACAGATGAACCTGAGCTTAACCTGTCCCCTATTGACAAGACCTTTTCCCTAGCTTTTGGCAACCTACAAATAAAGCTGCTATGAACATCTGTATATGCATTTTTGTGTAAACATTCGTTTTTATTTCTGTGGGATAAATGCCCCGGAGCATGACTACTGGGCTATATGATAAGTGTATGTAAAGTTTTTAAAGAAATGGCCTGGTACCAAAACAGAAATATAGATCAATGGAACAGAACAGAGCCCTCAGAAATAATGCCGCATATCTACAACCATCTGATCTTTGACAAACCTGACAAAAACAAGCAATGGGGAAAGGATTCCCTATTTAATGAACAGTGCTGGGAAAACTGGCTAGCCATATGGAGAAAGCTGAAACTAGATCCCTTCCTTACACCTTATACAAAAATTAATTCAAGATGGATTAAAGACTTACATGTTAGACCTAAAACCATAAAAACCCTAGAAGAAAACCTAGGCAATACCATTCAGGACATAGGCATGGGCAAGGACTTCATGTCTAAAACACTGAAATCAATGGCAACAAAAGCCAAAATTGACAAATGGGATCTAATTAAACTAAAGAGCTTCTGCACATCAAAAGAAACTACCATCAGAGTGAATAGGCAACCCACACAATGGGAGAAAATTTTCGCAACCTACTCATCTGACAAAGGGCTAATATCCAGAATCTACAATGAACTCAAACAAATTTACAAGAAAAAAACAACCCCATCAAAAAGTGGGTGAAGGATATGAACAGACACTTCTCAAAAGAAGACATTTATGCAGCCAAAAAACACATGCAAAAATGCTCATCATCACTGGCCATCAGAGAAATGCAAATCAAAACCACAATGAGATACC
>NW_026652283.1:82511096-82562068 GCF_009828535.3 Hylobates moloch | reverse complement strand
TAATGGGTGCAGCACACCAACATGGCTACATATGTAACATGGATACATATGTAACAAACCTGCACATTGTGCACATGTACCCTAAAACTTAAAAGTATAATAATAATAAAAAATAAATAAATGGCCAAACTATTTTCCAGAGTGGGTGTTCCATTATACATTCCCACCTACAACGTATGAGATTCAATTTTTCCACTTTCTTGTCAGCGTTTATCACTATTTTTATTTGTTCAAATACGTGTGTAAAGATATTGTGAGCCAGGCGTGGTGGCTCATGCCTGTAATCCCAGCACTTTGGGAGACCAAGGCGGGAGGATCACGAGGTCAGGAGATCGAGACCATCCTGGCTAACACGGTGAAACCCCGTCTCTATTAAAAATACAAAAAATTAGCCGGGTGTGGTGGCGGGCGCCTGTAGTCCCAGCTACTCAGGAGGCTGAGGCAGGAGAATGGCGTGAACCAGGAGGCGGAGCTTGCAGTGAGCCGAGATCGCGCCATCGCACTCCAGCTTGGGCGACACAGCAAGACTCCGTCTCAAAAAATATATATATTGTGATCTTTACTGGTACTTCCTTAATGGCTCGTAATGTTGAACATCTTTACCATCTGTATATCCTCTTCAGTGAAGTGTTTCTTTATATCTCTTGCCCACTTACTAATTGGTTTTTTTTGTTTTGTTTTGTTTTTTCTTACCGTTGAGTTTGGGAGTTCTTCATATATTCTTGATATGAGTCCTTTATTTGATTTGCAAATATTTTGTTTGTCGCTCTTCATTCTCTTAACAGGGTCTTTGTCAGAGCAAAAACTTTTAAGTCAAATTTATCAATTTTTTTCTTTATGGATTGTGCTTTTGATCTCAGGTCCAAGAACTCTTGACCGAGCTATAGGTCCTGAAGGTTTTCTCGTTTACTTCTAAAATTTCATAGTTTTACATTTTACATTTAAGTCCACAGTACAGTTTGAGTTAATTTTGTATAAGATCTGAGGTTCGGGCTTGGGTTTTTTTTTGCTTTTTTGCCTATGAATTACCCTTTGCTCCAGCACCATTTGTTGAAGACTGACCTTCCTCCAATCAATTTGTTTTGCACCTTTGTCAAAAATCAGTTGGTCAGCCTGGGGAACAAGGCGAAACCCCATCTCTACCGAAAAAACAAAAATTAGCCGGGTGTGATGGCACGCACCTGTAGTCCCAGCTACTCAGGAGGCTGAGGTGGGAGGATTGCTTGAGTCCGGGAGGTTGAGGCTGCAGAGAGCTGAGATCTCCCCACTGCACTCTAACGTGGGTAGAGCAAGACCCTGTGTCTCAAAAAAAGAAAAAAAAAAAGTTGGCTGTGCTTGTGTATTCTGTCTTATTGATCTACTGCTTTTTCCACCAACACCACAATCTTGACTGCTATTACTGTAAAATAAGCCCACAACAGGTAGTGAAATGAGTAGTATTCCTTATGCTTTTCTCTTCTAGTTAAAAATTGTTTAGCTATTCCAGTTCCTTTGCCTTTCCATATACATTTTAGAATAATCTTTATATCCAGAAAAAAAAATCGCTGGGCTTTTGCTAATAGTTACATTAAACCTATCAATTATCCAATGAAACACCTTGGCTTGGAGGTTTTTCAAGGCTTTAAAAATAATAAATTCAATTTTCTTAATAGTAATAGAGCTATTTAAATTATCTATTTCATCTTGGCTGAGGTGTGGTATTCGTGCTTTTCAAAAACCTGGCCCCTTTGAACAACCTGTGGAATTGATGTGGGTACGGTTATTGACACTGTCCTCTTCCTGTCCTTCTGACGTCTGTGGAGTATGATGCCCTTATTGCATTGCTGATATTCGTAATTTGACTTCTCTTTTGCGTCTTTCTAGAGGCTCATCAATGGTATCCACCTTTCCAGGGTTTGCCAGTCTCTTTGCACACCACTCTTCCCTGCACCCTGTAGCTCACTGCTGGCTGCATTCCCAGGATCTTCTACCTTCCTCAAACAGTCTCAATTCATTGGCAAAGTGCCCAGCTTAAAACACCCATATACCCCCGGTGCCTTCACGGCTGCTGACACAGTCATGGCCAACGCGAAATGAAGACAGGCCTGTGGACAGGGTTGGAGCCAGGGTTTCCTCAGCGGGCCTGCCCTTTGCCCTTCTCCTCCTGCCGGTACCTTGAATCTGTGATGGGGCAGAAGCCCCCATGAGGAGATGAGGATGTCAACTGGGGAGACAGAAGGGACTCACATCCCTGGTGGCCTCAGGGAGCCATGGTACCACCTTGGACTTAACACAAGACAATAAAACCCCTTCTTGCTTAAGCCCAGTCATGGGTGGCTGCCAAACAGTCCTGATTCCCATATCCACTCCCCACTCCCAGACTGGTTTTTGCTCAGCATCCCATCCTTTAGGTCTTTCAGCAAAGATCAGTGCATGGTAAACACTTAGCGTCATAAGCTTGGAAACATTGTCATGCCCCTACTTATGGTAACTGAGCAGACTTGACATTTGTTTCCTGAGCACTTAGGAAAACTGTCTTCTGGTATCTATTGTTGATGAAAAGTGAAACTAATTCCTTTGTAGGTAATCTCTTAAAATTTTTACATGCAGCCTGTGTTATTTTTTCCCTTTAGCTTCGATGTTCTCATATAGAACACTGGAGTCAAACTGCAGATGTAGTAAAACTGCTCTTAAAAAAAAGAAAAAATAGGCTGGGCGCGGTGGCTCATGCCTATAACCTGAGCACTTTGGGAGGTTGAGGTGGGAGGATCGCTTGAGGTCAGTTTGAGACCAGCCTGGCCAAAATGGTGAAACCCCATCTCTACTAATAATATTAAAAAATGGCGTGGGCTCACACCTGTAATCCCAGCACTTTGGGAGGCCGAGGCGGGTGGATCACGAGGTCAAGAGATAGAGACCATTCTGGCCAACATGATGAAACCCCCTCTCTACTAAAAATACAAAAATTAGCTGGACATGGTGGTGCGTGCCTGTAGTCCCAGCTACTCAGGAGGCTGAGGCACGAGAATCGCTTGAACCCAGGGGGCGGAGGTTGCAGTGAGCCAAGATCTCGCCACTGCACTGCAGCGTGCCGACAGAGCAAGACTTCATCACAAAAAAAAAAAAAAAATTAGGCATGGTGGCACACAGCCACAGTCCCAGCTACTCGAAAGGCTGAGGTTGGAGAACTGCTTGAGCCCGGGAGGTGAAGGTTGCAGTGAGCTGAGATCGTGCCACTGCACTCCAGCCTGGGTGACAGAGAATCTATCTCTAAATATAGATTAGATAGATAGATAGATAGATAGATAGATAGATACATACATACATACATACATACATACATACACAGACAAAAAATAAGCCTGTGTGTTGAAATACAGCATATACAGCAAGGTGTATAAAAATAAATACATATAGAGAATAAATTCCCATCACTCAAGCCAAGAAAAACACTTTGTCATTATCTCAAAGGGCCCCTCTCCAGAGCCAACTACAAGCCTGAAGTTGACGATCACCACCTTGCTCTTCTGCCCTGGCCTTACCACCTGCGTGTGTCCTTACGTTGTCTCACTCTGCCTATTTGGAACATCACACAAATGGCTCATCTCTGTTTCTTCCGTGACTTGCTTCTTTCAACATCTATCCATTTGTTGCACATGGCTGTAGCTCTTCTCACAGCTATGGAACATTGCACTGTCAGAATGACAACTTATTATTACCACATTCTGGCTTTGATTTAGTGTGCTCGTGTGTGCACACATGTGCCCGTGCTATAACAATGCTTCTACAAGCATTTCTGTCCCTGTCTCCTGGTGTACATGCGCAACAGTTCTCTAGTACACTAACAGCGGAACTGATGGGTCCCAGCGTGCACATGTTCAACTTTCCCAACGTGGTTACACATTTCACACTCTTATGGCTGTGGGTGGGAGGTCCCACTGCTCCACAGCACAGTGGTGTAGCTAATGACGCTTCTGAAAGTCTCCCTTGCCTGGCCTCACTCCTGCCACCTCCACTTTCTTTTGTTGATCCTGTGCTTGATAGAGCTTTTCTAGTCCCATTAATCTTTGTTTCTTTCTTTCTATTAATTTATGAGGCAGGGTCTCACTCTGTCGCTCAGACCTCCCAGGTTCAGGTGATCTCCCACCTCAGCCTCCCAAGTAGCTGCGACTACAGGCACGCACCACCCCGCCTGGCTAATTTTTTTATTTTTTATTTTTGTAGAAGACGGAGTTTCACCATGTTGCCCAGGCTGGTCTTGAACTCCTGGGCTCAAGCAATCTGCCTGAGACTCGAGCAAATTCAGCCTCCTTAAGTGCTGGGATTACAGGCATGAGCCACTGCACCCGGTCGGCTTCAGGTTTTTTTAAACTCAGCAAACTGAGTTTAAAGGAAAAAAAAAGAAAAGCAGTCTAATACCTTGCTATTACTGATATATCTGGATTCAATACTCAATCCACCTTTTCTCTCTGCTTTCTTTTGGATAGTTACTTTTTTCTCATTCTGGTTTTTTTTTTTTTTTTTCCTCTCTCATCTCCTCTGAAAGTGGTACACTCTATTTCTACTCTTTTCAGGTTACCCTAGAAATGTCAACAGGCCTGTTTCCTAGTCTTATCCCTCTTCCTGAGTGAGCGTCTTCTAGGACTTAACCCCAACCACCTCCTACCTCTGAACTTACATACCATTGTTGTTATGTATTCTAAATAGCTCCTGCTTTACCCCACAACACATTTCTGTTTTATAAGGTCAGTGCTTATTTACATTTATACTTCCTTTCTCTGGACTCTCCATCTGGGATTGTGCCCCTCAGTCTGAAAATATCCTTTATGATTTTTTAAAAAGGAGAATGCTTATTTCATTTTTAAAATACAACTTTATACATATACAGCTCGCCCATTAAACTGTACAATTCAATGGCTCTTGGCATATTCAGCATATTCACAGATTTGTGCAACCACAATCACTTTTAGAACATTTTCATTACCCCAAAATAGATTTTCATTTAGTGAGAGTCTGCTGGTGACAGAATCCCTGACTTTGTTGGTCTAAAAACATCTTAGGCCAGGCGCGGTGGCTTATGCCTGTAATCCCAGCACTTTGGGAGGCCAAGGTGGGCAGATCACTTGAGTTCAGGAGTTCAAGATCAGCCTGGGCAACATAGTGAGACCCCATCTCTGTAAAAAACAGAAAACGTCTCATATTTTCCTTGAGTATGCAATTCTAGGATGACAACTTTCTTTCATTCCTGTTTACACTGGTTATAGCTGAGATATCTGCTGCTACGTTGCTCCTTGAAAGGTAGTATGTCCTTTCTCTCTGATTTTAAGGTATTTTCTTGGTCTTTGTGCTCTTTAATGTTATTACGATGTGATTAGGTATGTGGTAGTTTTTAAATAAGTCCACAAATTCTTAGACAGTCCTCCCTTCAGAAGTGGAACCTAATTCTTCTAAGTGTGGGCTGGGCGTAGTGACTTGCTTCTAACAAACAGAATGTAGCAGAATATCGCTTCCAAGGCCAGATCGTAAGAAAGCCCCACAACGCTCCCTCCTGCCTTCTCTCTTAGACTGCCACTCTGGGAAAGCCACCTGCCATGTCTTGAGAACACATAGGCCGATGGAGAGGTCCATGTGGCAAGACACAGGGGCCACCAATCAACAGCCCCATGAGTCATCTTGGAAACAGATCCTCCAGCCCCAGTCCAGCCTCCAGATGAGTGCAGCTTCACAACTGACCCCAAGCTAGACTTACCCAGCTAAGCTACTCCTGATTCCTGGCCCACAGAAACTGAGGTAATAAGTGTTTGTTATTTTAAGCCCCCAAGTTTTGGCTACTTTATGTGTAGCAAATGATGATTAATAAAAAGTGTAGAATTTTTTTAAGTAAATTTGCTTACTTAGAATAAACATACAAAAAGTGCATAAAACATGTATACAGTTCAATGAATATTCACAAAGTAAAAATGCCTAATCATCACCCAGATGAAGAAACAGAACATTTGGATGTATAGTTCTTCCTATTAACCTGCTTGAGACTTGCTGGTCTTCCTGAATCTGTGAATTGGTGATTTTCAAAAGTTCTGGAAAGTTCTCAGCCACTGTTTTTAAATATTGCTTCTGCCTCATTTTCACTGTTTGTTTTTTTTTTTTTCCACCTGGAACTCTGTCACTTTACATTGGATCCCTTCATTCTACTCTCCATGTCAGCCTCTTGCTTTACAATATCACTGTTTATCTTGCTGGGCTGCATTTTGGAAAACTTCAGATCTAGCCCCCCATTCACTAATTGTCTCTTCACCTTTGTCTAATTCACAGATACAAGGTTTTTAATTGCCATAACACACTATAGTGCTATACAGTCACTCCTTATCCATGGGGGGATGTTCCAAGACCCCCAACCCCAGTGGATGCCCGAAATGGTGGCGAGTACTGAACCCTATATATACTGTGTTTTCTCTTATACATACATACCTATGATAAAGTTTAATTTATAAATTAGGTATAGTAACAAATTAACAATAACTAATGAGAAAACAATTATAACAATATACAGTAATAAAAGTTATGTGAATGTGGTCTCTCTCAAAGTGTCTTATTGCATGTGATAGTTTCGGACATGGTTGACCACAGGTAGCTGAAACCACAGAAAGGGAAACTGGAGATGCCAGGGGTGGGGGCCAGACTACTATATTTTTTATTTCCAGAATACTGGTTTGGTTCTTTTGCAAATCTGCTATTTTCGCATCTTTTTTCTTAAGTAATTTTTAAACATACCTAAATTCCATGGCTGATAATTCTGATGTGTGAAGTCTTTGTAAGCCATGTCATTTTTGATGCTGGTTATTTTGCGCCTGAGGCTCTGTTACCTTGTGTGTCTGATGAGCTTTTCTGCAACCTGTTCATTTCTCTTTTCTATTTTAAAAATAACTTAAAGCTCTTGGCTCAAAATTTATTGCTCCCTTCCTTTGATGCTCATTTCCCAGCAAGCCATCGTCCTATATGGGGCCAGACTCCTAGTCGCACTGTGGGCAGGGACAGGTGCTGTGCCCATGATACTAAGCAGCAGTGAGGCAGTACATCATGAAGTGGCCCAGGTCATGTTTGGGGATGATCCTTGAGGGTCATTGTCCATCCAGGGTCACTGAGTGGCCCTAAGATTCTCATATGTCTTGGAATTTCATCAGGGAGAATTCTTTGAGAACTGATAGGAATAAAGCTTTGTCCAGCTAGGATCTACATTTTCTTCTATCAAGTATTTGAGACTTCCAACATTCTGGGACCAGTAGGGCCACTTAAATTCTTGGGATTCTCATGTACAAAAACCCACGCGAAGGCTGGCTCAGTTCTCAAGGAAGACCTTTTATCGGTTCAGTAAGTGGCAAGGTTTAACTTTTGTATGGGACGCCAGGAGGGCAGATTTGCTATTAGTTCACAGAGGGTGTCATCCTTTGGGGCCCCAGCTTTACGGAGAGTTCTATTAGGGCCCACATTTTGCAAAGGTTTTGGCTTGTCTTGAGCCCAGGCATCAAGAACCCCAAAAAACAATGTTCAGTTTCACCTGGTTTGTCAAACGCCCTCAAGGCAAAGGTCAGACTTTGGCATTCTGCTACTTCTTTTACATTCTGCCAAAGTATTCCTTATTTTCTTGCCAGCTCATTGCTGTATTTTTAAAATATTTGTTGTTATTCTTTATTTACCTAGTATTTTTAGCTGTTTGCAAAGAGAGGACCAGTTCAGGTAACTATTCCACCATGAAACTAGAAACAGAAGTGGTTGGCCAGCTGGGTGCAGTGGCTCATGCCTGTAATCCCAGCACTTTGGGAGGTCGAGGCAGACAGATCACCCGAAGTCAGGAGTTCGAGACCAGCCTGGCCAACATGGTGAAACCCCGTCTCCAGTAAAAATACAAAAATTAGCTGGGCGTGGTGGCACACATCTATAATCCCAGCTACTTGGGTGGCTGAGGCAGGAGAATCACTTGAACCCGGGAGACAGAGGTTGCAGTGAGCCTAGATGGTACCACTGCACTCCAGCCTGGGTGACAGAGTGACACTTTGTCTCAGAAAAAAAAAGAAGTGGTTGGCCATTCTTTCTTCAAGTACCTTCTCTCTCTGGTTTCCTTTTCTCGGAACTCCTGTCATCTATAGGACATGTATCAGTATAACAAGGTTCTCAAGCTACCCTCCATCTCGCCCTCTTTATCTCTCACTGCCACCTTCTTATGACCGTCTCAGCTTTAACTTCCAATTTACTAATCCTTTCTTGGACTGTAAGTTAATACACTTAGCTCTCTAGTGAGTTTCTTATTTTAAAAGCTGTATTCTTTCTTTCCAAAATTTCTGCTCAGTTCTTTATGTCTAATCTCTGTTCTTAAGGGTACCACACCCTCTTTTATCTCTCTGACGTAAAAACAAATGCTCATTTTTAAAACTTTGTAGGCTGTTACTATTTCAGTTTCCTTGGGTATAAATCCTCCCACTTGGGTTACTCGTCATTCTTTAAGGCATTGGATTTTCTCGTGTATTTTTTAAATTTTGTTTGAGTACTCATGATGCATGGTACTTTGTTTTTCCTTCTAGGACAACACCCAGGGTCATAAAACCAGAAGCACACCTTTCATTAGCTCTCGGGACTGTCGTACTGGGGGATAATCCTACTCTAGTCCCAGAGCTGATGCTGAGTGGCAGCTTAGTTGCCAGTCACCAGGTATCCAAGTCCTTCAACTGCTACAGACATGGATCCTGTTTCCAGCTGCAATCCCAGGAGATGCAGCGAATCTTTTCACCCTTTTGTTCATAAGAAAAAAAGCCCAGCTCCAGTTTTAGCAACTGGACAGAGGGAGCCTGGCTCCAGTCCTACATGTACCCCTGGACCTAGGAAATACTGGAAGGGTTTCTGCCCCATGTGGGAGTCAGGGTCTTGGTCTTGTCTTACTACTCAATGCAGAAGCTGGCCAGCTACCACTTTAGCCCTCACCCACAGCCAGAAGTTTCTGTTTCTTTTCCACACAGGAATTACCTTCCAAGAATATTTGCATAATTTTAACTTAAAGGGTTTTTCATTGGTTGTGAGCGTGCTGGTCTCTGTGTGCACAAACCCACTCTGCCTCTATGACCAGAGTGCTTGGCACTGTCCGCCAGAGATGGGTCATTGTGTTTCTGGAACACTGCGGAGAGGAAGAACACACTAGACGGCTTAGGGCAGAGGCAGGAGGCTCGAGGAGAAATCCCGAAGGAAACTCAAGGGTGTAAGCACCCTGGAGGAGATGCAAGTCCAGTTGGCCACTGGTACTGCAGTCAGAGATGATGCAGCCAGCCAGGTACCCTGGAGAGTCAGTTCCACAGAGAAGGCTCATGTCCTAAAGCCAGAACCTTGGGGATCTGGGGTCCACAACCACACCTGAAACTCAGCCTACAACGTCTCTGTCTCTAGCAGAATGGGCCACCCCTCCCATGCAGGGTCTCTGTCCTAGGGGAGCCACAGTCTAGCTCTGACTGGTGGAGTAGGGAGAGAGGCCGCCTGGGGCTGGGGAGAGTGGGGAAAGCAGTGCCAGCGGCATCAAATCTGGAGTGGCCCTGAGTTGGGGCTTGCCAAGGCCCAGTCTCTCTCACACTGTGAGGATCCCCAGAGGACCAGGGTGGGAGCCTCTCCAGCTACTCCATAGACTACTACAAGGCCTAGGTCTGGGGGAGGTCTTAAAAGGACTTTCTCAGACCCTGTCTCTATCACCCAGGGATCTTGAGATGACCAGCACTGACCATGGACTGGGCCAGAACTTGGCCGCAGACGGCAGCCCTGAGTGTTCCCCACCCCTCCGGCCTCAACATGCCCAGCTCAACACAGGGGTTATTCATACATATTAAGTACCACCTCTGCAGTCACCCTGTCTCCATCCTGTGGAGCCCAAATCCACCGCACCCTCAGACCTAGAAAATATCTGACACATTTCTGCCACACACAGGGGTTTCCTTGTCTCTATTTGCTGATTTTTTTAAAAAAAAGTTCAAAATATATACATATATACAGACATATGTACATCCACATGTGCAGACACAGGCATGCCCAGAGTTGTTGCTGGTTCTGCCTCCATTCAGAATGGCAGGGGCCACCCAGGAGACAAGCAGCTGACCTCAACCATGGGGGTTTCAGACTTGACGGGCAGGGAGTCTCTGCTCAGAAGCCAAACTGGAGGTGATGGCAAGCCTAGCCCCCAAACCTGCCCAAGACCATACCCTGCAGGACAGGCCTGATGGGCGAGTGGTGGAGCAGGGCACACCTCAGTCGGAGTCACAGGCCTTTTGTTCGGTGGCAGCATCCACTGCAGAGGCTAGGCTGTCTTCCTGGCCTTTCAGCCTTTCACCTGGGATGGATGGCAGACAGAAGGGGTGGGGAGGAGCCCTGTGCCTGTGCCACCACCCAGTGGGCAGGACCCCACCTTCCCAGGCACTGCACTTACGGATCAGCTCGGCAATGGCCCTCTGAGTCCGCTTTTTTAGTTTCTCCAGCTTCTTGGCCACATCTCTCTTGAGGTCCCTGGAGCAGGGAGGCAAGGAGAAGCAGGAAGGTGAAGGCTGGCCTGATGTGGCATTGGGCCCCCTCCCCTCTTGCAGCTCTCTGGCATTAGGAGTCATGCTCGGTTGCTGGAGGGGGCTGCCCTGGGGAAGAGGCCAGGACATTCCCCTTCTGTACCCTCCGAAACCCAGCAAGAACCATCATTCCCTGTCCCACTGAGGCAGGGGGACTAGCACCACAAACCCACCCAACACAAGGGACTAAGCTAAGGCAAAGGTGGATGGTTTCTCAGGGACCCTCTCTTGCTCTGGTCCTCTGGTCTCCATCAGGGAGTGACTTGCTCCTGCCCACTGTAGGCCCTGCTCCTCCTCCAGCCACCGGCCCAGCCCCTCCACTGTGGGCATCCAGAAGTGCACAAGCACTCAGCCCATTCTCTCTGGCTCTGGGTTTCCCAGGACATATGCCCCATGCTTTTGTTTCATCAAATTAAAACAGCTGGTGTTAACTCAACCCAGAATCAGGTGAGAGGGATATAGCCCTACCTCCGGCTCAAGGTGAAGACAGACACAAGCCTCCCAGCCCACAGCACCCTCTCTCCCTCTCTCTCTCAGCCCAGCAAGAAGGATGACGACCTCCATTTCAGAGAGGAGGAAACCAGGGCCAGAGGGAACAAGCTACGGTGGTAGAACAGGAACAGAAAACTGTGTCTGCCCTTCCCTCCACCGCTGGCCCCCAAGGACAGTAGTTGGCCTTGCTCAAACGGGAGCTCTGGAGCAGATGGGCTCTCAACCTCAAAGGAGGGCCTTCATGAGGGGCCTGCTGCTCCCTGTGCCTGAGCCCCTCTCCATCACTCCCCTCTCATCCCACCACTTATGTCCTCCTCAGCACTGGTTTCCAACAGTAGCTATC
This sequence comes from Hylobates moloch, assembly GCF_009828535.3. Taxonomy (NCBI): domain Eukaryota; kingdom Metazoa; phylum Chordata; class Mammalia; order Primates; family Hylobatidae; genus Hylobates; species Hylobates moloch. Next base: position 82,550,671 of record NW_026652283.1, on the reverse strand, counting down.
TCGTGTAACTCTATGTCTGTATTGCCAGTCTCTGCACTGTGACGGCAGGAAGGGCCAAGCCCCAGGCCCATGCTGGCACCAAGAGCCCCCGAGTCAGCCTACACCAGCCCCACACGGGCAACACTCACCAGTCAGGCTTCCGAGGAGCGAGGTTGGCCAGGTCCTGGGAAGGGAGGAGACACACCTCAGGGTGGAGGGGCCGCCCCAGGACAAGGGGGAGGGCAGGCTCGAGAAGGAGAGAAATGGGAGAAAGAGAAGGAGGAAGGAGAGGGACGAGGGCAAAGAGGCAGGAGGGAAGGGAATAAAGAAGTGACGAGAAGGAACGGGGGGCAGAGGGAGAGCAAGTGGTGAAGAGAAACAGGACACACAGAAGCAGCGAGGATGCCAGGGTGGCCCAGGCACTCACCACCTCCTCGATGACGGGCTCGGGCTTGGCGGCCTCCAGCTGCTCCTTCACCTTCTCCTCCACTAGAGGGTGCAATAAAACAGAGAAGGCCTGTGGGAAAGGCGCTGCCACTCTGCAGGGACACTGCCTACTGTGGCCCCCAGTGAGAGACGGGACCCCATGCTTCCTTGCTCCCACCTCTGTGTGGCCCCCAATCAGCCAGAGGTGAAGACGCTGCAAAGGCAGCTCTGGAGGAGGGGCCTGGGTTTCCCAGGATGAAGCAGTCCCCACAGGCCAAGAATGGGACATCAGGAGGCAGCCAGCCACAGTCAGTCAGGAAGCATGGATGCTGACAACTATGAGACCAGAGAGCTGCCTGGATACATACAAAGTGAGGACTGGCTTCTCACATAATCCCAGGGCTCCTGGGCTCTGAGGATGTCCTCTGGGTCCCGGCCTAGCCAGAGCCACAGGTGGCTTTTCCTCCATCCCACCTCAGATGTATGCTCCCAAGACCAGGGCACAGGTACCTCCCAGCTCCTCCAAGCTGCTGCCAGCACAGTGGGCCTCTGAGCAATCTGACTAGGAGGGTCCTGCCCCTTGGGGACAAATGGCAGAAGCACTAACAACTGGGTTCTGTGGGCTTCCTCCAACCCCTGGCACTCAGTGGGCCCATGAGTGCCCTCCTGCTCTGCCTCACCTCCCTCCAGACACAGATGAGGGTTGAGGGCTGCCCCTGACCTGGGCAGTTCCTCACCTCTCTGTCCTGCCTACTATCTCCCAGTGCACCATTACCCTACCAGATGGTGCCCAAACTACAAAGCAAATCACAGGGAAGTGTCTGCATTTCGGGGATGAAGGAGGTGGGGAAGCAGACTGGGATGTGGCCAAATGGGCAACACTTTACTTTTTCCCAAGATAAGTGTATTTATTCACTTGTTACTTATGTAATTCAAAGAAAGTTGATAACAAGGCCAGGCGCAGTGGCTCACATCTGGAATCCCAGCACTTTGGGATGCCGAGGCGGGCAGATCACCTGAGGTCAGGAGTTCAAGACCAGCCTGGCTGACATGGTGAAACCCTGTCTCTACTAAAAACACAAAAATTAGCCAGGCGCAGTGGCGCACACCTGTAATCCCAGCTACTCAGGAGGCTGAGGTTACAGTGAGCCGAGATTATGCCACTGCACTCCAGCCTAGGCGACAGAGCGAGACTCCGTCTCAAAAAAAAAAAAAAAAAAAAAAAAAAACCATAAAAGAATTAAAATGGGGACCCTCCAGGGCAAAGGCCCAGGGATCCGCAGGACTAAGAAACTTCCTGGCATGAGTAGTGTGGACGGCCAGAAGCTCCTGGTGGCTGTGCTGCTCCCACGCCATGGCAAGAGACTAGGCAAGCCCTGGGCCAGGCCCTCTCCCCTGCCTCAGTGCTCCACACTGCCCGTCCACTGCTGTGTGTGGCTGAATGACTGGCTCCTGTCTCTGACCCACCCAGGGCTCACAGGACCCATCACCCTGCCCTGCTGCCCAAGGGCCCCATGACCACATCCACTTCTCAGCCAGGAGTCCTCTGAGAGGATGTGACTTTTTTCAAACCCCACTCTGATCCCCGGGAGACCTCGGTCTCAGGGTGTGAGCAGGACTGAGAAGGCACAAGAGGCCTCTTCAGTGCCCTGACAGCCTCTGCTGCCACCGAAGGCCGACTGTGCACATCTGCCATGAGATGGTAACAAAGGGTCCTGCCTGCAGACCCAACTCCTGTCCTGGTACTGCTGGTTATTCTCAGAGAGCAAAGCCTGCTGAGGTGGAGGGCGGCTGACAGTGCCAGGAAGCAGAGGTGGAGAGGGGCAGCCTGCTTACCTGCAACTGGTTTGGCCTGGGGCACCCTCCTCTTCTTCAGGTCCTCATCCTCCGGGACATAGTTCCGCAGCCTAAGTTCCCTGCAAGAATAGAGAGAACAAGCAGACACGAAGTCAGTGTGTGACATGGTTTCATTCATTCATTCATACAACTTGCATAGCCCGTGACTTCCTGACTTTCCTCTGCACTCTCTGGAGATGGCCTGGTAAGGAGGAGAAGCACAGAATGGCGTGCCATCAGGCAGGCCCCTTGGCACCATCCCCTGCCACTCAGTGGGACTGGCTGCCCTCCAGAGGCCTCGTCTACTCTGTTGGAGTACGGTTCTCTTCCAGAGCTGGGCCAAGGATGCCTAGGGAGCATTCACAGGGTGTCTCTCCTGGATCATCCCATTTGACAGATAAGGGGACTGGAAGTCAGAGAGACTGTACCCTTTTCATAGGATCACACAGCAGTGGCTGCACATCTGAGCTCAAGGCAATGTATGACTCCCAGCCAGGGCTAAAGCTCCTAGGCTGAGTGATTTCCAAAAGAGAAGGCCAGTGGTCACCCACAAATTCCCCAAGTCTGGCCCCTCTTCAGAGCCTTCCTGCCCTGGGGCTCATGCCATGGAATACGCCTCAACTACTTACAGAAAAGCATATGGGTGTGCTGGGCCAGGGGCATGTGGCAGTGAGGAGTGACATGTGGACAGACAAGCAGGTGCTGCAGGGCTCCAGAGGGGCGCGGCTGCCTACAGCTGTGGGAATGTGGAAGGGAGGCACTCTAGGAGGAGGTGGCACCTGGGCCTGCAGATGACGCGGACAGGGTCAAGGCACAAAGCACACGAGAGGCTGACTTGGCTCCAAGACGGGTGAGAGTGGCCCGTGAGGGCTGTGAAAATAGGCATGACCATGTGCAAGGCTGGGAAGGCCACAGTCCACCAGGACAGCAGTGAGAACTGCACAGCCCCCAAGGCCTCCATGAAGAGAGAGGAGCCACAAGGGGCCAGAATCGTCCAATGAAGGGAGAGGAGCCACAAGGGGCCAGCAATTTCCCAGAGGGAGCTGCGGCTAGCTACTATGTTTTTATGTTTTTCCTGCCTCAGTCTTTTCAGGCAGGGGTGGCTGAACCAAGAACTCACTGGGGTCCTCTCTGGCTCAGGGGCTCATAATATCCTAGCCCCACACACACAGAAGCAGGCTCCCAGGAAAAGGTGTCCCTGGTAACTCCACAGGGCAGCAGGGTGAGAGGTCCTGGGGGCTGCTGGGTCTAAGAAAGGCAAGGCAGAGGCAGTAGGACAGACCCCTAGCCCCAGGGGATGCAGGAGTGGCCCCTCAGATGCCGGCCAGGTGAGACTAGGCCGTAGGTCCTCCTCCTTCCCCAGTACCTCTTTCGGTTCTTGACCACTGGTCCCTCAGAAAAGTCCTGGGCTTCTGAGGCAGGAAACAATTTTCCAACAGGCCTCCCACAGTCTGCCAACTCCCAAGCCCTCTGTCTGGACCAGGTAAAAGTGCTGCTGACTTCCTCAGGCCCTGCAAAAGCAAGCTTTCCCAGAGGCAGGGGTGTCTGTGGCCACACAGCTAGCAAGCGGCAGTGCTTCGGACTCAGGGGCTTTCAGATGCCATTCACTCTCCTATTCAAGGGCTCCACCCGCTTCCTGCCCCCAGCTTACTTACCATCTTCTTCCCTCCTGCCAGGGTCCCTCAGCCTGGAGCCTTGGGGCTGGGCTGAACCACTGGGCGGGGGGGGCAGTACCAGCATCACCTTTGTGGAGGAAGCCCACCTGCAATCCCAGAAGGCGCAGAGATACCCCACCCCATCCCCCATCCTTGAACACCTGCCTCGGGCCTGGGGGTACATGTCAGGTCACAGAGACAAAGTGGGGCATGACTGGGTGCAAAAACTTTCGTTCACAACAGGGTGGGGAGAAATGAGGAAGAGAAACTGGGTGTGGGAAGAAAACTGCAGGGATTAGTAAGAAAAAAAACTGTCGCTTTCAGAAACTGTCTCCAGGGTTCTGTGAGAAATCGGTAGGAGAGAGGAGAGACCACAGGGAACTGCACCCAGAACTCACAGCAGCAACATGCACCCATGCCTCCAGACCCACCCACTGCCTGAGGCTTCAGAAGGCCAACTGGAGGACTGAACCAGAAGCAAGAGGCAGGAGCAGAGCCTTGCACCCACTGTGCCCTGCCACCCCCAGAGCGGAGCACTGGCCAAGCAGCCAAGAACACCTAGATCCCGACTACTATGGGAAGGTCCCATTCTGGGCCTCAGTTTCCACATTTAGAAACATTAAGGCTGTGCTGGGTGCATCCAGCTGTATCAAGCTGGGTCCACCCTTCCCCAGACTCACTCTTGGAGGGCTAATCTGATGTGCAGTCACTGTTGTGTGATCGTGTGAAAATGGTGCAGTCTCTCTGACCTCCAGTCCCCTTAGCTTGGAGAGCTAAGAGACTTCCCCTCCCTAATGCCCACTTGACTGCTCACCCCCGGAATTCCACCACTACCAAAGGACAGGAGTCTCTGGGAGAGGTCAAGGAGGATGGGGGGTTGAGCTTGGGGACCTGGCCTTTCCAACACAGGCCCAAGATTTAACCTCCCTTATAAAAGCAGGTGGATCACTTTAGGTCAGGAGTTTGAGCCCAGCCTGGCCAACATGGCGAAACCCGGTCTTTACCAAAAATACAAAAATTAGCTGGGTGTGGTGCCACATGCCTGTAATCTCAGCTATTCAGGAGGCTGAAGCAGGAGAATCACTTGAACTAAGGAGGCAGAGGTTGCAGTGAGCTGAGATCGCACCATTGCACTCCAGCCTAGGCTGCAGACTATCTCAAAAAAAAAAATGTATATATATTTTTTAATTGGCTTTAGAGAAGTACCAAGACAGCAAGGATTTCAGGGGCTGCAATCATGGAGATAAGGGAAGTACAACAAAGTGAGCCTGACATCACGTCTCTCTTTCCCCTTAAAGCATGTCTATTTACATGCAGCAGCTGAAAAGCTGAGAGACTGAGCAGAGTTTCCCATTAGGTTGATGCAAAAATAACTGTGGTTTTTGCCATTGAACATAGTGGCAGAAACCACAATTACTTTTGCACCAACCTCATATAATCTCATGGGCCTGGAGAGAAAAAAAAAAAATGTGTGTTTAGGCAGAAACTAAAACAGACTGCTGGCTTCTCAACTGAAACTATGGAAACCATAAGACCATGAAATGGTATCTCAGAAGTGCAGACAAAATAAATGTCACATAAAATTCTAAATCTAGTTAAGAAGCCTTCAAGACAAAGACTTTTTCAGACAAAGAAAGGTTAGGAGAATTAGTTATCAGTGAATCTGTTATTCAAGAAATACTAAAAGGAATACTTTAGGCTAGAGGAAAATGATCTCAGATGGAAACATGGAATTGCAGGGAAAAAATAAAATGCCTCAGAAAGGGTAAATACAATGGCTTGCATCTGTAATCCCAGCTACTTGGGAGGCTAAGGCAAGAGGACTGCTTGAGCCAGGCGTTCAAGGCTGCAGAGAGCTATGATCACACTCTGCACTCCAGCCTAGGTGACAAAGCAAGACCCTGTCTCAAAAAAAGAGCAGGGGGAAAAGAGAATTTAAATGAATATTGACTGTATAAAAGAGTAATAACTTATAGTATTTAAAATATAAGAACAATAGTATAAAAGGCAGAGTGGCAAATAGCCTTAAAATGTTCTAAGGTCCTAAGCACTGTAGAGGAAATGGTAAAAATGCTACTATTTTCTATTAGACGTTGATAAGTTAAGGATGTATGTTGTTATGCCTGTGGAAATCACTAAAAGAAAGGGAAAACAGCACACAATTAACAAGTTAACAGAGCAAGAAAGTGGAATGATTAAAAACAAAAAAATCCAAAAGGAGACAAGAATGGAGATGAAAAAGGAAAGTCAAGAAACAAATAGTAGGACAACAGGTTCACACAGAAAGCAGGTCCAGGCTGCCATCCTAGGGGCTCCCATAGCCTTACAGTGTCCAGGGCTGCCACAGCTCTTGGAGACTGGGCAGGGCGTGACGAGATGGTGCCAGCCAGACCAGTAGGGCAGGCCAACACCTAACACCTTGTCAGCTGGCCAGGAAATACTGAAGCAGCCTGCACTCACCAGCAGTCACGGGCATCTGGAAGCCACCTTTCTGAGGACAACTGGAGCCAAACAATGGTTCTGCCACCCCCATTTTAGAATGAGGAAGTTGCTAAGGGGAGAAGGTACTAGCTCTAGCTAAAAGAAAAGAAATAAAAACAACAAAAATGTTAACAGTGATTATCTCTAGGAGTTACTTTTTTTAAGAGATGGGGGTCTTGGCTGGGCATGGTGGCTCACACCTCTAATCCCAACACTTTGGGAGGCCGAGGCGGGTGGATCACCTGAGGTGAGGAGTTCAAGAACAGCCTGGCCAACCAACATCTCTACTAAAAATAGAAAAATTAGCCAGACGTGGTGGCGGGTGCCTGTAATCCCAGCTACTCAGGAGGCTGAGGCAGGAGAATCACTTGAACCTGGGAGGCAGAGGTTGCAGTGAGCCGAGATGGTGCCACTGCACTCCAGCCTGGGCGAAAAGAGCAAGACTCCATCTCAAAAAAAAAAAAAAAAAAAAAAAGAGAGAGAGATGGGGGTCTCACTACATTGCTCAGGCTGGACTTGATCTCCCGGGCTCAAGCAATTCTCCTGTCTCAGCCTCCTGAATAGCTGGGACTACAGGCGTGAGCCACCATGCCCAGCTCTGAGTGATTTTTACTTGCTTCTTTGATTTTCTGTAGTTTCCAGAATTTCTAATCAGTATTCTTTCTACACAGAAACAACCAACGAAGTACTCAAAAATATAAAGAGGAAACAGGCAGGGGGCCGTAAGGCAGCAGAGGACTGTGGCAGGGTTCTGAGTCAGGCAGCACCAGCACCTCAGCTCTGCTGATGGCCAGTCTCTGTGGCTCAGGGCCAGGCTGTCCCCTAGCCAAAGGGAAGCAGAGACCAGGCCATGCTTTTGGGGCTTTCTGCCCCAGAGTCTATGGGAAGGAGGGCAGCCCAGAAAGCCCAATGGCTTCTAAGACACTATCCTTTGCACCAAATGCCGTAGGCCACCCACAGTCCACCCTACGCCGTTAGCCAGTGCCTGGGTGGAGCTTTGCTCTCTCTCCACAGGAGCAGACACAGCAGCCACCTCGGTGCCTCCATTGACCCTCCCTCTGACTCAGGGACCCCATTGTCCCCAAAACAAGTCCAAGCTTCTTCACATGGTCCTGGCCCCACAGCCTGCTCACCCTCTCAGCTACACACTTCCCTGTCCATCACGCTTAAAGAGCCAGCTCCAGGAGGTGGCCCTGTGGGCCCCTCCCAGTGTTCCTACTCACCCTGAGGCACAGTGACCGCCCTTCTCCTGGGCCCCCTTTGCCCCACTTGCCTCTCTACCCTCTCCACGGCAGACCCCACTCCACGCATGTGGCCCTGTGTCGGCTGCATGTCTGTCTTTCATAGCCTGCCCTAAAGGCACCAGGCAGCTCCAGGAGGGGCTCAGCATACATTGCCTCAAGCTGGATAAAGGAATTCAGAAGGCACTCAAGAAAGAGCTTTATGGGTAGCCTGGGGCTCTCTGAGCCTTTCAATGACTTGAGAAGACATTTGGAAGCAAAGAAGTTGTGCCCAGCAGATAGAGAGGGCAGGAATGTGGCTGGGCCGGGGCAGCCAACCCCTAAGCAACTTCTCTGTGTGTGGCAAAGCAACAGGGAATGCCAAGTTCGCATTCTATAGTTTCCTTCTAAAATAGGTAGCTGACCTTTTCTATTTACTTTACTCTGCTTCAGGCCAGCTGCAGGAGCCCGGGACATGGGATGGCCAGGGAGGTTCAGAGGAAATCACCCCAGGGTGCTTTTTCACATGTGCCACTGAGAGGAAGCAGGTGGAGAAAGTTGATGTTCTCTGTCAAGTATAGAACCAGAGTAGAATTCTAGAATGGTGAAATGAAAGGAAGCTTTAAGATTATGAATCTGATTCAACCCCATCACTGGCAAACTAGCCTCAAAGCCTACACTGATCATGGGGGTTTCATGGTCCCTGGTCCACTTCACTCACTCATGCTACCAGGCTTATCCTTTGGGGCGCTAGCCTCCCTTCTCATCCCTTATATCTTGAGGCTACTCCACATTCACCCCCTGCCCTGGGCCCCTGGAGGGAGGCAGAGAGGATAAGGACAGGACAGTCCCACATGGCCTGTTCCCTGAGAACAAGGTCCTCCAACTGGCCACCCTGGTCCCTCCTGCCCATACAGGCCCCGTCAAGGGCCAGAGAGAGAACTGCTGTGAGGCACTCCTCCTAGTAACAGACCACAGGGAAGGCCATGCCCAGGATGCGCCTGCAGGCCTTGCAGAGGCCACCACTGACCAGAGAGACTGGCAACTTTGATCAAAGAACACTTTCATTTTTAATATTCAGAGTACTGAGACACTGGAGCTCTGCCAGGAAAACACATTCATGACACTCAAACACGCCCCTAATAATCCTCTGTTTGCTTTAGGCTCTGCACACAGAGACCTACCCCTTGTTCCCAATATAAATAACAAAGCTTCAGTTGCTGCTGCCAGAGGCCAGACCCGAGAGAAGCATGAAAACGGGAGAGGCAACTACCCCAAATGAGGTACACAACTGCTCTAGAGGCTGATCTGGTCTTTCTTTCAAGGGCCATTAAAATGTTCAAACCCCCTGACCCAGTAACCCTGCTCTGGGGAAATTATTCCATAGAAATAGTAACAAAACAGGAGCAAGCAAAACAAAGCATTCTACATACGCACGATCCTGGCAGCATAATTCATAATAGCCACACCACCTCTGGGATCTCTTCTGGCAGAGTGCCCTAGAGTGGCCTAAAGTACCACCAGGCTATGAGGGCAAAGGATAATTTAGTACAGGGATGTTTTTGTTTGGTGGTTGATATTTTTCTTTAGAACACTCAATGGCTGGCTTTGCAGCAAATGAGACTTTTAAAGAGCCCAGTGGCTTCCCCACTCACGGGCAGAGGAGACTGTCCTCCAGCTGTCGCCCAGCAAGGCAACTGTGGCCCCAGCCTGAAGAATGGGTACAGTGTAAGGCAATAAAACCTCCCTTCCCTTCTCTTATCCAGCCCACCCCAAGCCTCCTGTCCTTCTGGCCACACAAAGAGGACAAGGTCTACTGGAGCACATGACACAAGAAGTGACCATGGGCAGGACGGAGCCACATCACAGCCCCAGGGGGTGGACAGGCCTCCAAGCAAGCCCTGGCAAATGCGTCCTCAGCGGGTTTCAGAATAAGGAGTGGGAGCGCCTTTGTGCCCCCACCTGAAACCAGGCCAGAAAGCATGAGATAATGTGCCCTCCCCAGTAGGGGCAGCCTCCACACATGGCCTCTCAGAGGCCACCTCTCGAGACCACCCTTCCGCAGAGGGAGAGGTTGTCACTGACATTTTCTCAATGTGGAAAACAGTCCAGAAAGATTATCCAAGGTGCCAGAGTTGAAGGAAGAGCTGGAGGCAGAATCCGCACCCTGCTCTCTGGCCTAGGGGTGGACCCCACATCAGCTTCCTGCATCTGGCTCCTCAGGGACCAGCGATTGCAGTAGAGAAGCTACCTGACGCAGTGACTGGGGCCTGTCCAGGGCTGCAGGTGGCTCTGCCAGGGCTCTGGGCACTCAAGTGTTCCTCAAAGGAAAAACTCCTGCAGCCTGCCCCACAGTGGAGTTCAGCCTACAGCATCATCCTGGAAACTCCCTCCCTCAACAGGAGCCCAGCCTCTCAGCTCTCCCCACTGCCAGGAGAAGCCTTCTTCAGCCCTAAAAATTACAATTTTAGGTCACAGGTCTTAGAGGCAGAAGGAGCTTCAGAAGTAGTATAGTCAAGCCCTTGCCTTAAAAACAAGGAGGCTGGAGAAGCCAGAGCTGGCTGGGGATGAGATCTGTATGGGAGCCCCCACCAAGACAGATCAACAGCTATGGCCACGTGTTGGCACCAAGGCCTACCCAAAGGCCCCTGAGGGATGGCTTATAAGCAGCCAATGGCTGTTCCACGCAATGACCAGGACTGAGTGTTAGTTAAATGAGGCCCCTGCCCTGCCGGAGCTGCCATCACATCTGCATCATGTGGTCTGCACCCACTCTCATCCTGGACGCTGCAGAACCTAACCAAGGTGCTCTACACTGACAAGTTGAACTTCGCACCCATCCCACTTGAAAGCCCATAGCTAGTGGGTATTTAAGGCATTAGAAAAAACTGGTCTGCCAAAAACAAAACAAAAAACCCCAGGACTAAAAAATAAAACATGGTACTCTCAAAGAAATATTAAGCTGCCATAGATAATTTCATGAAAGTGCATTTACCGAAAGATAGTCATGACATGGCTCATGAAAAAAGGTTACAAAACAGCATGACATGCACAGATACATGTTGATCTGTAGTTTCTAAGTTTTCTACAATCAAAAAATCTATAATTTATGTAAATATCAATTTAATTTTTTTTTTTTTTGAGACGGAGTCTCACTCTGTCGCCCAGGCTGGAGTGCAGTGGCGCAATCTCGGCTCACTGCAAGCTCCGCCTCCCGGGTTCACGCCATTCTCCTGCCTCAGCCTCCTGAGTAGCTGGGACTACAGGCGCCCGCCACCATGCCTGGCTAATTTTTTTTTATTTTTACTAGAGACAGGGTTTCACAGTGTTAGCCAGGATGGTCTCAATCTCCTGACCTCATGATCCACCTGCCTCAGCCTCCCAAAGTGCTGGGATTACAGGCGTGAGCCACGGCGCCTGGCCGTAAATATCAATTTAAATTTTAAAACAGGAGAGGAGTAAACGTTTATGGCAGATGAGCTAAACCCCAAAGGGCCCATAAGGTGAGAACTGGATTGGCCACATCGGCCATGCGGGACCCAGATGTTGGGGGACAGGGGCCTGCATAGCCCACTGCCCCTTACCCTCCCAGGGCCCAATCTAGCCCACAGACCACTCTGGGAAAGTGGATGGTGCTCAACCCCATCAGGCTGCCCTGAGCAGCAAACCGCTAGCAGCTGCTGCACTCTGCCAAAGACTCTTTTCCCCACACAGGGAGGGGTCTCAGTGGCAGCTCCACTCCCTTTCAAAAGTTGGAGGATTTTAGCCAAGGAAATTTTAGCCAAGTTGCTTCACCTGCCTGGACTGTAGTTTCTTCACCTATAAATGCAGATCGCATTGAGTCCCAGAACAGAGGTGAAGACTTCATAAGAGAAGCTTTGGAAGCTGAGATCAGGACACACAAGATATCATGACTTAATGCACACAGAAAGGATTCAGCTGTGCTCCTACCCCACCCTACCCAGAAGGGAGGTGCCGGGTGCCAGCACACAGTGAGTTGGCTTCACCATCTTCCTTAAACCAGTTCTCTCGATTCATTCTCCCACATTACCAGGCCTATTCCTGAGAAACAGGGTCAGGAAAAACGAGGCAGTGGTGGGTCTCTGTGCTGCTGCCTCAGCAGGAGATCTCCACTGCCCATGACTGGGACATCACCAGATGTAGACATCCTCTACAGTGGGACTGAAAGAACTCAGGAGGCGTGATGGGAGCCGCCCTGGTTGATACCACTAGAGTGGAGCAATGTATGCCAAATCAAGCTGATGTCATGGATCAAACAACCATGATCTGTGATACACCCTGGTGTGTAGAAACCATCAGTGGGGCCCAGCACACAGAGCAGAGAGGCCTGGCATTGGCTGGACTCAAGGGTTTGGGCACTGGGCCAGGGCTGGGCCTTAGCTGGGGTGGGAAGTCTCTCCACAAGAGGGTCATGCACACATTGAGCTGGGAAACAGATTTTCCATCTCTGAAGAAGGAAGGCTAGTGGCCTCATTGCTTTTGCAATATGTGACACCCAGCCCCGGTCAAACAACTATCTCTGATGGTGACCAACTTTTCCAGCTGTGTGCAGACCTCCATACAAAGCCACAGGGAGGTGGTGGCTGTGGAGGTTGGGAGTTCGGGACTTGCTTGTTCAGGCACTTTCTGGCATAGGAGGAGGCGAGTGCTCCTGGTTAAGTGCCTCCTCCCTTCTCCTCCCACCTGTCAGCCCCAACCCAACAATCCATCCATCCCACAAGGCAGGGTGGCAATGGCTGTCAGCCACAAACACTGCCCTAGACACGCCTCCATGGCACATATCAGCCAACCTCCCACAGGAAGAAGTGACGGAGAGATTTAAAAAAAAAAAAAAGCAGCTGACACTGACACGAATGCCCCTGAATGCCCTCTTCCATGGGCCAGCTTTCCAGGGCACACCTTATCTGGGCAGTACACAGGGGGCTGGGGGAAGGGAGCTGCCTTAGAGATGAGTCATCCATGCCTCTACAGAGTTAGCTACAAGAAGGCTGGCAGAGACAGGGAAGAGTCAGCCCAGAGAAGTAGGGCCCATCTAGGGGTAGGAATGCATCCTTTCTTCCCACAGAGCCTGGGATGGTCGAGCTGCTGGAGCTCACTCCCACCCAATGGGGATTTGGTTGTATGGGGATGGGACAGGATTTATCCTAGGAGAATAATACAAATTTTTAAAAGGAATCTGGATCTATAGATTCAATGCAATTCTATCAAAATCTCAGCAAGCTTTTTTAATAGATATTAACAAGCTGACTATAAAATGCATAAGGAAAGGCAAAGGAACTGTTAGAACAGCTAACATAATTCTGAAAAGGTCTCCTCGGCAGTGGGGCAGGAACACAGGCAGGCAGGCAGGTGGGTGACTCTTCAAGATGGCTGGTGAGGGGCAAGGTCCTGGGGTGGCTCCCTCCAATCCTGCTGGATTTTCATTTACTTAGCCACAAACCCTGGCCCTACAGTGTATCTGGTTAGACAAATGAATCTGCAAAATGAGGCCACTCAGCTTATTTCCAAGGACTATCTAATGCAGCAAATAAGCGAGGCTCTACAAAGTGGTTCCTAATCACAAACTTCTAGGTCACATTTCCTTATTTCTACTCCCATCCATTGCCTCACATTTCCCCCAACTGTTGCCTTATTTGCAAAGCTGGCACATGCTTTATGTAAAAGTCACTTCTGCCTTTTCGAGGTGTGTCCAGAGTCCTTTCACTCTCTCGGGAGGACCTCACGGTGCCTTCCTTCTGCCCAGAGCCCCAGCACTAGCTGGGCAAACAGGTATGGCATTTGCTCTGTTCATCAGGTGAAGCAAGTTTTATTTCATTTTTTCCACCTTTGGTTGAAGACTCTGCGGCTCACTGAGGCAAAGTGACTTGCCCAGGGTTAGAGAATTAATAACTGGCAGGGCTTGGCCTCAAACCTGGGAATTGCTTCCAAAGCTTGACCTTGCTCCATCTGTCTAGGTCCTTTCATTTCAGGGACTGCTGCTGAACCAATCTTCTTCTCAACATGTGTTCTTTCCCTAAGTCCCTAAATTAAAACAGAAAAAAAAACATTTAAAGCATGATGAACTAGCTACATCAATATATGGAACTGACCACCAGGCAGGGGACACTGAGTGACCTGGAGAGTAACTGAGGCAGATGGACCCTGCTCTCTGCCAGCTAATGAGACATAGGGAGCCAAGACACTCACAGGCAGCAGGCCCTGGGGTCACCCAGTCATTAGAGTTCAGAGCTGAGTGGCAGTGTGGGATGGAATGACTCAGGGAGGAATCCTGGTCAGGGCATAAGAGGAGAAACTAGGGAACAAGGGAAAGAGGAGGGTGCCCCCTCCATCTCTCTGTAGGGCCTGGGTCAGGGAAGCATCAGAGACAACTCAGTCTTTCCCATCCAGGTTGGGCCCTGGGTCTCAGATGCAGATCTGTGTAACTCCCTTGGCATCACTCCTGAGACGGTGAGGGGGTCAGACTGGAAGGGGCTCCCAGGGACACTGTGTGGGAGAGTTGGGGTGATGTCTGTTCATGCCTCCCCAACAAGAAGCTATACCACCCACCCTTTCACACTACAGATTCATGCCTCTGGACCTTTGCCGCCCAAACCCTACCATCTGGATTCCAGTTTTAAAAGGTATGTTCTCCACAAGGCCTTGTCCCACTGAAGGCAGGACAGTGTTAGCTGAAAGCATCCCCGAGTGGGCACCACACTCCTCTCAGCACACTCCAGAATGGCTGGTGCCAGTGGGGCTTCCCACCTGGCACCTGGGCTCAACCCAGAGTGACCCTGACTGAAGTAGGCTGTTCTCGCCTCCCAGCAGCCGAGGAAGAAGGATGCTCACTGGCAAATGGCCTCAGGGGTCATCTCTCCAATGGAATGGAAGGTCACTTCTTTCTCTCCAGTGGCAAAGGAGGCTGTAGCAGGGGCTATGGCCTAGGCGGTTCTCTGGAATCAGCTCCCAACCCATAAGCATCCTGCGGGAGAGCCCCTTTCCAGACTTGGGGTACAAATAAAAAGCAAGATCCCCGGGATGGACACGGCCTCTGCTGCATCCTGCTCTTCCTGGAAAGTCCATCATCCCCAAGCCCTGGACCCTGCAGTCTAAAGTTAAGTCCACATGGGTCTGGCTCTGTGTTAGGCAACCAATGTTCTAATCTGCCTTTCTAAATAACCTGAGCAAGCCCTCTGCTCCGGATCTGTTAAAGTCAGAAGAGTCTGTTTTTCTCTGGGGCCTACAAATACAGGCACAACTCCTTGCTAAGGCTGGGCTTCCTGGCAACCAAGGGAGTGACCGAGTAGCAGGCACTGCCAGGTACGGGATGCTAGAAGTCCACCTGCCCAAAGTCTCTAGAAGGACAGCCCCGAAAGCCAAGCTCTCAACGACTGGGAGGCAAACCTGTTCCACCACACTCCACTGCCTCAAAAGAGGCCAGATTAGAGCAAAGCAGAAGAATATGATGAGCTGAAGCAGAACCCAATTCAATGTCCAGCGTGGTTGGTCCCTGGGCTGCGGTGAGAAAACAAAACAGGGCCCTGCACCTGCCCAGCTCAGTGGGCTCAGGACGCGGCCTCAGAGCAGGTCTTGTGCTCCACTACAAATGACATGTAAGACCTAACAGGAAGCAGGTCCTCATATGGCAGGGCCTCTTTTATGTAGAACTCACTGACAGGAGCCTGGAACTACACATGCCCTTTGTTTTTTTTCCCACAGTTTTCATTATGATATATCTCAGGCACACAGAAAAGTCCAGAGAATAACCTAACACATACACTCACCTCCTGCAGAGTCAATAAAAGCAATGTTTTGCCATATTCCAGACAGGTTTGTTCCCCTCCTGTTTTTTTTTTTTTTTTTTTCTTTTGATACAACAAAATTACACATCATTGGCCAGGCCCAGTGGCTCACACCTGTAATTTCAACACTTTGGGAGGCTGAAGTGGATGGATTGCCTGAGCTCAGGACTTTGAGACCAGCCTGGGCAGCCTGGGCAACCTGGTGAAACCACGTTGTTTTTGTACCAAAAAATTAGCTGGGCATGGTGGTGCGCACCTGTGGTCCCAGCTTCTTGGGAGGCTGAGGTGGGAAGATCGCTTGAGCCTGGGAGCCACGTGGAGGTTGCAGTGAGCTGAGATAGCGCCACTGCACTCCAGCCTGGGTGACAGAGTGAGACCCCATCTCAAAAAAGAGAAAAAAAAAAAAATCACACATCATAGAGCCTTTCCCTAATCCTGTTTCCTCCTTGCTTCCCCAGGCATCAGTCGGAGGCATCACTCCTCATGTAGGTGTTTACACTTCTGCTTTCACTTTCTTGGCAGCACCTGACACTGTATCACACACCTGCTTCTTTGTTAACAGCCTGCCTCCTTCCAGAAAATGTCAGCTCCATGAGGGTAGGGGCTGTACTTTGTCTGCTGTTGCCTTCCAGGGGCCCACAATGGTGCCCTGCACAGAGCAGACAACCAATAAAGTCAGTACTTGTCAACTGAGTAACACACATATATCACTTTATGTTCCTAAATTTGATATAAATGTTCCTGCCCTGTATGCCTCAATTCTGAAACCTGCTTTTTCCTTCACTCAACACCACGTTTGAGATTCACAACCACATGGTTCAACATTCAAGCCTCTTACTGTATGACCCACCCACCCACCTGCTAAACCAGTGACCCTTCTTTCTCATCGAGGAGGGGGAGGGGTGGGGATCAGAGAAAAAACCACCAGCAAATCAAAGCCCAGAAACTGGAACTCAGGCTCCAGCCAGAGTTCCAGTTTTTGAGAAACTAAGAACAAACCGGAAGATCAAAGGGCCTCTAATACGTAGTTACCACAGAATGGGGGAAACTGTGCCAGCACCCACCCATAAAGCCACATATGTTGGGGTCACCTGGCAAAGGAGCAACTAACTGGCCTTCGTCTTCCCATCACCAGCCAGGGACCTTCAAGAGCTGGGGGCTAAGGCCCAACAAAAAGCCCCAGGCGCAGTGTCAGCAGACCCACTCACCGTTTAGCATCACCAGCCTCTCAGCATAGAGCTGGTAGCATGTCTGAACCCGAGTAGGGGGCATGGACTCTGCAGGGCTCTCAAGATGGTGTGAAAACACTTCGTAAGTCATGTCTGTGATTGCTCCTGATTACAAAGGCAGAGGTGAGCCCCACATGTGGGGAGGTTCTACTCATACTGGTGAAGGTGAAAAAAGGCTGTGGCATTAGGAAAGCCTGCTCTGGTGTGGTTGCCCAGCTTCCTCTAAAGAGCATTCCCTCTCCCACTCCCCCTGTGCAAAGCAGGGCCTAAGCCCATCAAGATCTACACCCCCCTGTGCCTGAAGGAAGCTGCTCAG
This sequence comes from Hylobates moloch, assembly GCF_009828535.3. Lineage (NCBI taxonomy): Eukaryota > Metazoa > Chordata > Mammalia > Primates > Hylobatidae > Hylobates > Hylobates moloch. Next base: position 82,533,727 of record NW_026652283.1, on the reverse strand, counting down.
AGCAAAGGAAATCAAGGCAACCTGTCCAGAAAGACACACAGTCTGGCCCCAGGAAAAGAGCCCCGTCTCAGGGCTAGGCATGGGAGGGAGGACATGAGACCTCTGGAACTGCTGACACGGGAGTGGTAGTCAGACACTCTGCTCACAAAGATCAACGGCACAGCTTTGCCTCGCCCCACCCCACACACTGGTTCCAGCAACAGTTTCCAGGCTCCAGATTTTTGGGAGGCAAAGCAGCATCTGAGGCTCTGTGGAGGCTGCAGCCCTCAAGACTGCGGGGGAAGACCTCGTGCCTGCAATCATGAGGGAAGGGTACCCAAGACCCTCATGTGTGCTGTGTTTAGGCAACTTAAGTGGACCCAACCAGATGATAGTATTCGACAAAATAAGATAAACACTACAGAGGGAAATGAAGCCAGAGGGGCACAGACAACGAGAAAGGCACCCTTTGAGCCGAACTCTATGTGAAGACCCAGACATCAAAGGTATAGGAGAGATGAGAAGGACCTCCAGGCTGAGAGGACAGACAAAAGACTGGTCAGGAAATGCTGACTGGCCAGGGGTGGCAAGGGCCGACCACAAAGGGCTCTGGCTAGAGGGAAACCAGAGGAGGTTGGATGAGGCCAGATGGCCCAGGCAGAGCTTCACATGCCAGGTGCAGAAGGGGCACTTACTCAGCAGGCAATGGAGAACCACGCCACAAAAGGTGTATGAGAAGGGTAAAAAGGCATAATGTAAGGGCTAGGAAGAAAATGCTGGGGGCTGAGTAACAGCCAAATGGAAAATGAGGGAAAGGAGACAGAGAAGGCCTCAACAAGGGCCTTCTGAGATGTTGAGATTTTAAGGTCTGAACAGGACAGCCATGGGCAGAAAGAAGAGGGGAAGGAACAAGGCAGACACTGAACAGAGTTCGGAGGACCCAGAGACTGGGAGACCGATGAGTGCTGGAGGAGAGAGCAGATCCTGGAGCTGCACACGGGCATTACCTGTGCTTCTCGCCTTCTTCCTCCTCTTCTCTGAGATGCTTGGTCTTTGGCTCCCCATCTTCCTTGTCCTGCAAAGAAAGGGAGAAAACCACCAGCTCAGTTGAAAGTTCCTACTTCCAGTCCACGTGGCCCAGGGAGCTAAAGAACAGGACATCTCAGAAAGGCGGCACCTGGCAGGGCCCAGCTTGGTGTCCCAGACTCCAAGCAGGGTACATGCCTGCTGCATCTCATAGGCACAACTGGAGCCTCATTGCCTGTGCAGAATTTAAAAATCCGTAACTCTTGGCTGGGCATGGTGGCTCATGCCTGTAATCCCAGCACTTTGAGAGGCCGAGGTGGGCGGATCTCGAGGTCAGGAGATCGCAACCATCCTGGCTAACACAGTGAAACCCCGTCTCTACTAAAAACGCACAAAAAAATTAGCTGGGCGTGGTAGTGGGCACCTGTAGTCCCAGCTACTCGGGAGGTTGATACAGGAGAATGGCGTGAACCTGGGAGGCGGAGCTTGCAGTGAGCCGAGATCAAGCCACTTCACTCCAGCCTGGGCGACAGAGCGAGACTCCATCTCAAAAAAAAAAAAAAGTCCGTAACTCCAGCCCAGTCCCAGGTACCTGGTAGCCCTTAGAGAACACTCGCAGAAAGAGCTGGATGGCTTTAGGTGGTGAGAAATGCAGCCACTTGGTGCCATGGAGGGGCCATGCTGGCAGGCCACCAGTCACCTTCATGGGTCTAGACAGAACCACCTGCTAAGCTAGGAAAGACTGGGGGAAGAAGTCACCAGCAACCAGGGCAGGATGAGAGCTCAGGCCTCCTGAGACATCTTTCAGGCCAGAGTCCTCTCCAGAAATACCTATTTGATTCGCTTTAGAAGTAACACGAACTAGGACCAGGCTTGAAACAAGATTCATTGCCTAGGCCTATGCTGTATTCAGGGAGACAGAGGCAAAGGGAATTAGTCTGAAGTTTCCATGAAAATTTTCTTAATCTGGTTCTTCTGACTTCCCACCAATTGCACCTCTTTTTGAAGTCTAGAGAGTCATGTTCATCTCAACCTTGACATGTTATGCTTGTTCTCAGGTACACTGGGGGCCACAACAGAAGGAAACTGCCATACTGCTTCCACCTGAAGCAGAAAATGTCTTCCTGGACTTTCTCCCTTATTATGTGATTACCTCTGTTAGGTCAGCCTGCCTGTGGACAAACTGACGCAGGGCATGTGTGCACATGCGCAAATTCGTGTGACCACACCTGGGGCCCAGGGCATGGACTGAGAGGCCCCAAGGCAGAGCCGTCGTGGGTCTCCCTGCATGCTAGGGTTGGCACTCCAGAAGGTGGCAATGCTCACTTCACTATGGCAGCGTCCTGCCTTCGACTCTCGCAGAGCAGTGTTCTGAGAGAGATCTGTGAGCTCCTTCCATTGGGAGCCTGCTCTGGTGGACACAGAATGCGCTGGAGCCTGCATATAAATTATAAGTAAAACAGTTGCTTAAACTACCTTTCCTAGACATTTATTTATGCCATTGACAACTGCCTTCCTAAGAATGGTATCTGCTTTATGTGGAGACTGCAGGCATCAACCAGACCCTGCCATTCCTTGGCCACACAACCTCCGGGGAGCAGACTACCAAAACCAGGTTGGAGGCCTGGCCCAGAGAAAGGCTTTTGTCATGTGAACAGATCAAGATGCCCCCCACCCCAACTCAGGGCAGCTCATCTCATGGCAACGAGGCAGCGGGAACAAAATAACTGACCAAGTGACAGCAGCTACATGAGACAGGTCAACATGGAACGTGGTTCTTGGGGGATGGGTGAGGGGTTTCCTACTGAGAGATGGGCTGGGCAGAACTGGGTGATACAAGATAGGGGGATAGGAGTGGGAAGGGCATTCTCAGTGGGAAGCAGAGCTTGAACAAAGGCAGGGTGTGGTCTGAAGAGCATTCAGGTGACTGGGGTTGGGGAAGGGGGTGACGATGATTGCCAGGTAAGACGGTCAAGGCAGGCAATAGCCGAACACAGAGGGCTCTGACCAGCGTTCTTAGGCAATAGAGAAACTGAGGAGAGACTGGGGAGAGTCCACTGACCTCTGCTGGGCAAGGCAGGCCCTGGGGTGGACAGGCAGATGCTTGGTGATGGCCAAAGAGGGAAGGGAGAACAGAGTATAAATGCTTCATTGAGAAACAAGTCAGGATTCTCCAAATGGCTCCCAGGGCTGCTGGGACCTGGACAGGGCTTCCACAGGGGCCCTGCTGACACATGTAGCCCTCCCTGACAGAAGACTAGCTGATGAAGCAAGCCAGAGCCTGCACATTCTAGCAAAAATTTTCTTCCGGACTCCCAACCAGCGGACACCCTGAAGGCTACTCCCTGAAGTGCCTACCTCAGGAAAAGGAGTGGCAGACACCTGCCCTGGGTCAGGGCAGAGAAGGAAAAGCAGAAAGTGCTCTTCTTTCCCCACACTGGGCTGATGAGGCAAGACCCCCAGCCACAAAGGAAGACTCCTTTCCACAGGGGTTCTGTTAATCTGAACCACCTGGCAGAAGCAGGCGGGGACTAAGGGAAAGTGTCCAGCCTTTGGGAGGAGTGCTTTGCAAATACCATGCCCTTTCTCAGCTCTCAAGCAAGGTCAAACAGCTGCCACCACCCTCCTGGAGCCCCAGAGACATTCAAGTGCCTCAGCAAAGGCCCAGTTATTCATTAACAAATGAGAAAACACCCAACTATCTAAATGACTTTAAAAAATGCCCAGCAATCTGGTGGGTGAGGGGCAGCACTAGCTCTGCAGACAGCGTGAGGTTAAAAATGACCCCAGCCTGGGATGCTGTGCAAAGAGCAGGGGCTCAAAAAAGATACAGATTCACATCTGTGGCAGGAGCAGGTGAACAAATGAACAGGCCACACAAGTTGGGGAGATAAGGTGTACCTCAGCCTTCCTGACAAAGAGTGATTCATAAATAGGACAATGGGCATTCACTGGAAGGAAAATCGCTTTTGGTGACACTGGCCTGAATCACAAGATATGGCCCTTTGCTGCCCGGGACAGTGGAGGGAAGCGCAGACCACTTGAAGCTCACCCCTACCTGAGAGACTCAAAGAGCCTCAGACCTGGAGGGCTCGCAGGATCACCCATTCTAGGTCCTCAATTTAACCCATGGGAAAACCTGGGAAATGGCAGTCAGGGAAAAGGAAAAGATTTGTCCAAAGTCACAGAACCTATCAGCGGTAGCTGCAAGTCTGGATCCAGGTTGTCCTGATGCCTGGCCCTCGTTCTTGCCAAGGAGACGAGAGAGAGGCTATCAAGAGTGGAAGAGTGGCGCTGAGTTTCTAAAGAGCTCTGATTCTACCCGCCTCTCCTGCTCTCCCCACACAGTTGAGACCTGGCCCCATGTGCTCAGATGCGGCCACAGCCAGCCCAAGTCCAAGCCTAGGCCCTGCTGGACACTCAGTAGGAAAGTAGGCAGGGCCCTAGGTGCACAGCCTCCCCAGGAATCTAGAGACACTTCGCTCACCCTGAGACCTTTAAATCAGACTCAATGCCTCACCACCCCCACTCCCTACTCCACGCCCTTCCCAAATCTTGCCATCTTCTCCCCCCTTCCCAATCCCTAGTCTCCTCTACCACCTCCTTAGCCCCCCACCACAACCAAGCCCCCAGCCATTCCCCTCCACCCTTGCCTGCCAGCCTTCCCCTCTACTCTGGAGAATACAGCTGCCTCCTGCATTTTTCCCTCTCTTTCTCCAACCTATCTCCCCTAAGTCTCTCTTCATCTTATCAATCTACATTCCTGGCCTCCTCTTCAAAGATACTGGTCAGACCACACTGCACCTCTGCTCAAAGCTCTCACTGGGTCTCCACACCCCCAGGACAACAGCCATTCATCTCAACCTCACATCTGCTCTGTCCAGAACACTCTTGCACTCCACATTTTGTCTCAAATCCTGAAATATCTACTCTGATAACCCCCAAGAAAACACACCATCTGGCCAGTCCTAGAGGCCAGGTCAAAGGTCACCTCCTCAAAGCAGCCTTCTAAGATTCCCAGGCAAAAGAATCCTCTGGGCCTACCCAGTGCATATCAATCAGGGTCTGACCGTAGGCCCAGGGCACAGGCCTGTAGCCATTCCTATTCACATGTAGGCTTTACTACCCCTTCCCTTCAAGAACCTCTCAGCACGGGGCATCTCCTAGAGCACCTCAAGGCCTAGCCCAGAGCCTGGGCTAGACAACCTTCAGAAACTCTACCAATTTAACTGCTACCCTCTCCACCAACTCCAGAAGAGTAAACCTCAGGAACGCTGATGGCTGGAGGGCAGGAGAGTCATGGTCTGGGCTGGGGCCCTCCCCATAGCCTACTTGCCTGTTAATGGAGGTACTCCCCCATTTCTCACCCCTGCCCACATCTCCATGCCTAGACCTTGCACCCCTGCCCTCACCTCCTCCCAGAGCCTTCAGCAGGAAGAAGCCTTTGAGGCAGGATTTCAGGGGGTCTCAAATACAACCCTGCTCAGGACAGAGTTTGACTGACCTGTTTCCCAATGTTTGAAATCCTTTTTATCAGGGACAAAACTGTTACAAATAAAATTAGAGCTGTGCAGGGTTGGTACTGTTTCTTCCTTAAATGTTGCACAAGACTTCAGTGAAGCAATCTTAGCCTGAAGTTTTATTTGGGAAAATATTTTAGTTATTGAACTGTACAGATTTTCTATTTCTTCTCCAGTCAGTTATTAACTTATGTCTTTCAAGATGTCTGTTTCACCTAAGTTATTGAATTTACTGGCACAAAGTGACTTATATTGTTCTCTTAATAGCCTAATGTCTGTAAGATCTGTAGTGATGTTCACTGATATTGATAATTTGTGTCATTTTTATCAGACCAGCTAGAGGTTTATCAATTTTGGGACGTGCCTCCATCTCATCTCCTCAGACTCGGTGTTTCAACAATGAGTTTGGTCCTCAGTCGCCTCTCTCTGGAAGGATCCCTCAATGGATGAGTACACCTGCCTCTGGATGGCACATGAAGCGTGGGGGCAGAATCAATCCACATTGCTGTCTGAATGTAGTACCACTGCTAGAAGCAGGTCAATCAACAACCAGGCCTACAGGAGGAGGGAGGAAGAAGAGAGGCTGCTCTAGGTCCTCCTGTTGCCCCTTCCCACCCACAGTAAGATGAAGATCTCTTTCCTTGCACCCCTCAGTCTCCTTTGTGGGCCAGGTCTACCTTGGGCACAAAGATAAAATAAGAACCCTGTCCTCAAGAATCTCAAGTCTACTCAAAGGAGCAAACTTAGAAAATGTAACTCTGTGCCATGAGTAGTGAGGAAAGCTTTACTAAATATCTCGTACACTTAGGGAATTAGCAAGGGATAGGTGTTGTCGGGGAAGGAACTAATCCTTAAACTCAATTCTAAATGTCCTCTGGGGGATTATGAGGCAGCTAAAGAAGGCAGAGCATTCCTGGGAGTGGTAACTGCCTACAAAGACATGACAGCAGAGCAAGAGCACTGTCACAGCCTGCAGAGCAGGCCCACACGGCTGGCCCAGCCTCACCTGATGGTGTCAGGGGCAGGGCTCTCAGGGCATTACTCCAGCACCGTGGGAGGGCTGAGCCCAGCATGAGGGCCGACACCCTGAACAGGCACTGTGGTAGCCTACAAGATGCGTCATGGGAGGAAAGGGGAAGACCAGAAGTCAGGTGAGATCCTCCACTCCCAGACTGGACCTGCTCCAGCCTGCTGCTGTTTGTGTGTCTGTGTTTGGGAGGGGGGTTAAAGTTAAAATGAGGGCTGGGAACTGTCACTGGGGGCAGGTGTGCCGAAGCAGGAGGACTTGAGTTCAGGGGATAAGGAATAAGCCCCTCCCTCTTCCTAAGACTTCCCAAGGACTCAAACTTTTAGGAGCTGCTGCCTAGAGCTCTCCCTTCCAGAAGGAAATAAGGGAAGCAGGAAAGGGTTAAGAGACATTCAACTTCTCATCTAGGGTCTTCCCACCCTTCTTTAGCTTCCTGAAGAAGCTAGAGACTCAACAGGAACTCATGGGTACAGAAACACCTTCCAGGCCCCAGGTGACATGCCCCATTAGCTCTGAGTATGCCTGCTATAATGTCCATGGGAAACTGCCCTCTGTTCAAGAGTTAAAGAGAAAACAAGACCTCAAAATCCTAGCCCCCTAAGAAGAGGCCAAACTGGCCCCACTTTGAGTCTTTCCAATTGATTTGGGCCCAGGGTGGGGAAAAAATCAAAAGAGATGGGCACATAGTGCCTGAAGGTGACAGGAGGAGACAGACAATGCTGGGGCAAACTTGGCAGGCTCCCCAGTGTCACCTTGTGCCCATCCTCAGGGCCACTGCAGCCCCATGCTGGGGTGGGGGGACTTCCTGTCGGGTGCAGCCGTGGTGGGAGCTGTGTTCCAAGAGCACTTAGCGGGTAAGGCAGTCACCCAGAGTCTGACTCATCCTGAAGATGGAATGATAAGAAGTGGGCTGAACATCACCATGCCTGGGACCAGAAACTGCACAGATCTCTACTGCTCAGAGACTGGGAGTGGGAAAGGGGGAGAGACTCTGCTTCTCCTGGGTAGGCTGAGATCTCGTCAGGCTGCAGAGCTCCTCACTCTGGGTCCCCTGCACTCAATGTGCTGCTAGGATGACTTGGTCCGAGCATCCACTCTATCTGCTGACTAGACCAAGAGTTCCTAGAGGGCAGATGTCTGTTGTACCAGTTTGTACCCACTGGCCTGACACCAACTACAGCAGGCACAGCACAGTGGTAGAGCACGTGCACAGGAGCGGGGAAATCCGGGCTCCATTTCATCTTGGCTGTGTGACCTTGGGCAAGTTGTAAGGCCTGTCTGGTCTGTTTCCTCATCTACAAAAATGAGGATAATCATACTGACATCATATCACTATTACAAGGAAATGATGAAGGAGAAAAACCTGCAGCTTAGGGAGACGAAGCAGTCAAGCCTGAAGAGCAGGGAGAATCAGGCCAGGGCAGGAAGCAAAGGGCTGCAGAAAAGCCAGCGGGGCACAGGCCCAGAACAGTGTGCCTCCGCAGAGGTCATGGTAAGCTTCCACGCCCATCATCCTTATCAGATGTTCCCAGCAATCCTGTGAGCAGACAGGGCAGTGTTGTAATACCTGCTTCACCAAGACATTAGAAGATGATGTCAGATGATCTGTGCAGTGTAGACAGATCTGATTCCCCATTCAGTGCTTCACCAAGAGTCAGCAGGAGCAGGTGGGGACTACCACCCAAGAGGCTGGGATTAGCTAAGAGCCACTGCTCTCCTGTGGGTTCATGTGTTCCCTAAAGGCTTCTGAGCAGACCAAGAACAAAGCGCTGAGCGGGAGGCTGGGAGAACAGTCAGGCTAGAGATAAGGATTGGAGATAAGGACGGGAACTAGGTCAGCAGCAGTAGACTAGAACAAGGAGGTGCCTCAACGCTGTGGGGAGACAGGGAGGAGCAGAAACAACTGAGGTTCTGCTGGTGACTCACTGAGGGAAGGAAGGCGCCTTTGACAAAAAGGTGGTGGTGCTTAGGGGACAAAGAGAAAGGGTGCGGCAGCCTTCAGGCATTCTAACGGTGCGGCTTGATACCCAGGGCCTGACGAAGGCTGGTGCCAAGGGATAGCACCTGTCAAGGTGCTCTCAGCGGTGGAAAGGAGGGCCTGCTCCACTCAGAAGAGGCACACTGGGCCCCACCATCCATATGGAACCTCAAGGCCCAGGCCACAGCATGCAGAGCCAGTGCAGCTCCTCGCCAGGCCTATCACACGGCCCTGCCCAGATATCCTCCGTGTGTGTCAGGGGTGTGGGGAGCCAGCCCAAGTCAACTCTGATCCTATTCTTGCTGCAAGTGCTCAAGGGAGGCACTAGAGAGCTCCTCCAGCAGACTTTATTAGTCGACAAATACTGACTGGCTCCCCTGTGCCATGCTGGGTACTGAGGAGGAAGAGGAACGAGTAGGCACCTAGTGCCCACAGAGCAGGGCAGGGATTCTTATCCTCGGTGCACAGATTCCAGAGGTCAATGACCAGACAGAAACACAGGCAAGTGTGAGAAGGTGAATCTTAGTGGATGAGAAATCTGGAGCTCTTCAGATTCTCAAGGGGGTGGTGACCCACAGGGGAAAAGGGAAGGTGTCAACAGCCAGGGAAGGCAGTGTTTTTTTGGGTGGCATAAGAGGTGTCTACAGAGGCTTTCCAAATGAAGTGTCACCTTAAAGGATGAGTGGGAGTGGGGACAGAGGGACGGAGGGGGAAGAGAGCAGAGGGAACAACAAGAACCATTAGTATGCAAAGGGCCCCTCCCACTGCCCTGAGACTTCACCCACATTGGCCCCAGCAGGAAATAACCTCTTGGAAGGTCACACAGAGGGCAGGGCAAAGACCAGTCTCTTCCCCTTCCTTCATATGCAGCCAGACTGGACGAGTTCCTCTGGGAAGTCTGGCCTGGCTCCAAACTCCCTCCAGGGTCCTCCCTGTAGGGGCACTGTGGTATGCAGGAAGCCCAGCCTGCAGCCTTGGACTGGGCAGGCAGTGGGAACATCAGGACACATTGCTTACCAGTGTTGGGACCTCCCTAAGGCTCTGTCTCCTCCCCTGTCAAAGTGGGGCTGGCGCTATTTTAACAGGGGCATGTGAGGATTATACAAGGCAACTTGGGTCCACCATGTGGTACAGGGTCCCGCATGACCCTGCACCATGAAAAACTGCCTGCTGGCCAGGCAAGGTGGCTCATGCCTGTAATCCCAGCACTTTGGCAGGCCAAGGCAGGTGGATCACAAGGTCAGGAGTTCGAGACCAGCCTGGCCAATATGGTGAAAACCTGTCTTTACTAAAAATACAAAAATTAACCGGGCATGGTGGCGGGCGCCTGTAGTCCCAGCTACTCGGGAGGCTGAGGCAGGAGAATCACTCGAACCCAGAGGTAGAGGTTGCAGTGAGCCGAGATTGCGCCACCACACTCCAGCCTGGGTGACAGAGTGAGACTCCATCTCAAAAAAAAAAAAAAAGAAAGAAAAAGAAAAACTGCCTGCTGACATCTTGCAGTGTTCCAAGTCCTGCTGTCCATCAGTGATGGGCCTAATTCGAACCCTGGGTCTTGCTGCCTCCCTCTTAGGAAACCAGATGTTCCTTCTCTTCTCACCCACCCCTTGCCCTGACACAAAAACCAAGAAAGCACTTAACGAGAACCCAGGACCCAGCACCCAGGGCCCAGATCCATACTGGGAAACAGAAGGCCTATTACTATTAGACCAACCAGAAGAGAAATTGATCTACATTTGCATTTTTTTGAGATAGGGTCTCGCTCTGTTGTCCAGCTGTCCAGGCTGGAATGCAGTGGTGCAATCATAGCTTACCACAGCCTGGAATTCCTGGGCTCAAGTAAACCTCCCACCTCAGCCTCCTGCATAGAGGTAGCTAGGACTACAGGTGCATGCCACCATGCACAGTTTTTGGGGGGGGGGAGGGGGGGCATAGAGACAGGGTCTAACTATATTGCCAAGGTTGGTTTTGAGCTCCTGGGCTCAAGTAATCCTCCTCCCTTGGCCTCCCAAAGTGCTGGATTATAGGCATGAGCCACATGCCCAGCCCATTTTTTAAAATGTAACAACATTCATGTGAATGGAGCACACTATCCTTTTCTGAAAGTGCTACTTTTTGGCCAAGTCTCTGTATATGCTAAACTTTTAATTTTTAAAAGTGAGGCTCAAATGGAAATAACCTGTGTCCATAAATGGATGAATGAGTAAAGAAAATTAAGTATACGGGGGGAGGGACAGCATTGGGGGGAGGGACAGCATTAGGGGGGAGGGACAGCATTGGGGGGAGGGACAGCATTAGGAGATATACCTAATGCTAAATGACGAGTTAATGGGTGCAGCAAACCAACATGGCACATGGATACATATGTAACAAACCTGCACATTGTGCACATGTACCCTAAAACCTAAAGTATAATAATAAAATAAAATAAAAGAAGAATATAACAGGCTTTGATATATGGTTAGGGGAACAAGACGTCTGTAAAGAGAATAAACAAGAATAAAAGAGAACAGATATCTGTAAAAAAAAAAAAAAAAAAAAAAAAAAAATATCTAAAAAAAAAAAAAAAAAAAGAAAATTAAGTATATACACACAATGAAATACTATTCAGGCTTTAAAAAAAAGAGGAAATCCTGTCATTTGCAACAACATGGATGAATCTGGGGAACATTATGCTAAGCGAAATAAGCCAGGCTCAGAAAGACAAACACTGCATGATCTCACTTATATGTGGAATCTAAAACAGTAGAACTGGCCAGCCACAGTGGCTCACACCTGTAATCCCAGCACTTTGGGAGGCCAAGGCGGGTGGACTGCTTGTGCCCGGGAGTTCCAGACCAGCCTGGGCAACAGGGCAAAATCCCATCTCTACAAAAAATATAAAAAATTAGCTGGGTGTGATGGCACACACCTGTAGTCCCAACTACCCAGGAGGCTGAGGTGGGAGGATCAACCAAGCCCAGGAGGTCAAGACTGCAGTGAGCTGTAACTGAACTACTGCACTCCAGCCTTGGCAACAGAGTGAGACTCGTATCTCAAAAAAATTAAAAATTAAAATAAAAAATGAAAAGTAGAACTCACCGAAACAGAGACTAGATGGGTGGTTACAGAGGCTGGAGTTGCGGGGGAGGTGGAGAAAGGGAAGATGTTGGTCAAAGGACACAAAGTTCCAGTTAGGCAGGAGGAGTGTGTTTAAGGGAGCTACTGCACAGCATGGTGATCGGTTAATAATAATGTATATTTCAAAATTGCTGAGCCTAGATTTTAAAGTCTCACCACAAAAAATGTTAAATCAGCTTGATTTAATCTTTCTACAATGTATATGTACATTGAAACATCACGTTGTACACCATAAATATACAGCTATTATTTATCAATTAACAATTTTTAAAAAATCTTTATGGGCTGGGCGCGGTGGCTCAAGCCTGTAATCCCAGCACTTTGGGAAGCTGAGGCAGGTGGATCACGAGGTCAGGAGATCGAGACCATCCTGGCTAACACGGTGAAACCCTGTCTCTACTAAAAACACAAAAAATTAGCCGGGCGTGGTGGCGGGCGCCTGTAGTCCCAACTACTCGGGAGGCTGAGGCAGGAGAATGGCGTGAACCAGGGAGGTGGAGCTTGCAGTAAGCCAAGATTGTGCCACTGCACTTCAGCCTGGGTGACAGAGTAAGACTCCATCTCAAAAATATATATATATTTTTTTTAATGAGGATCAAATTAAGAATGATCTTTCTGCTATCTGATTCCCTTAGGGGTGTCAAGAGGCCCCTGGCTACAAGAACAGGCACCACCCATCTGTGAAGTTTCCCCACAGAATCCTTAATTCTGACCCCACCACAAAACTCAGTGGGTGGGTTTCAGCACATTCCCCTGTGTGGGCCAAAGGTCATGACCACTTTTAGCAGAAAGGTGTTCTTCCCACGCCTTCTAATGATAACCATCCCAGACATATGAGTCTACCTTTATTTCCCTGCATGAGATTTTGTTTGACATCCGTCTTCCTTCCTAGACTGGAAGCTCTCAGAGGCTTCTCCATCACTGCTCGCAGCACCTGGCACTAAGAGCAGCTGGACCAATAGTAAAGGAACCACCTGGGGAGGCAGGAGACACATGCTAACTTCCCATGTTACAGGAACTTCCGTTGTGTGAGCCTTCCAACAGCACCCACATATTAGGTTATCACTAGCCTTGTTGCACAGATGCAAGAACTGAGGCTGGACCAGGTCTGGGCATGTCATACCTAATACTCTTTCCATTGGGTAGAGCACAAGTTTTGGGAAATAAACAGAAGCCCAACTCCCTGCTGCCACATCCTCAGTTCTTTCTACCACACATGCTGCTTGTTTATCCCTTAGTTGTCTGTTCTATCCTCCTTTCCAACAACTATCTGCACCTCTGCTTCTCTCCTGCAAAATGAAGACAAAAATCCCAACCCTGCCCACTTCTTGGGAGTGTGGTTTTAACTAGGTTCCATAAAATTGGAAGATCTTCCACTAGAAGGTGAGCCCCGGGCAGTGCCGAACCCAAATGTCACTCTTCTCTGTTCTCCATGTCTTACGACAACACTGTCATTTCTTTGGTAATAAGAGTATGCCAGGCAACTGATTATTCCATTAATTAAACAGTAGTACTGATATTATCAAAAATAATCAATAATTAATCACTATAAAAATCTAATAAGGTCAGCACTCCTTTCTCCTACCACAGATGAGAAAATGGAAGCCCAGGACAATTAAGTAATCCATCCAGAGTCACACAGCTAGAGGTTGCCAGGGCCCAAATGGCAGGGCAGGCTTCAAACATAGGCTGATTCCCTCTAGAACCCCTGCCCTTTGCTCTTGTCCCACTCCTGTCCCTACCTTTCACATGCAAATGGTTTCAAGGGTGTCTAGGGCTCCTCCATCTGTCATCACATGACAGTTGACAGCTCTTCCTGGTGTCATTTCAGAGAGATACAATCAAACCCATCGAGAGCCCCAGATATGGTCATTTCTTGGCCAAGAACTCCAGTCTCAAAAGACATCACAAGGAAATAAAAGAGCAAGGTATGTAGAGGTGTTTAGAGCTGTGTTTCTCACAGTAGGGAGAAGTGGAACTATGCAGTGAGCCCAACACCTGTAGGGCACAGTTACGCAGGCCACATTCATATGATGGGCCAGAGGAGGCATTAAAATAGCAAGGCAGCACTATGCAACAGACACACACGAACGCCAGGGGTAAGAGTCCTATACTACATACTCATGATTGCAACCATGGCAATACCATACATACAAATGGCCAAAGACTTCACGGACTCGCACTCAATTGTGGGTAGTATTTTTTCCATCTTCCTCAATTCTGCTGTCAAAATGACTTAATAATAAAAGTAACCAGAGGAACCTAGCTGTGGCTCACTATCTTGACTCATATCCTAAACAGATTCTCTTGACCCTCACCTGGCTAAATGGGGAAGCAGGAAACCATGGCTGGCACTCAGGCCTGACACAGCCTTGTCAATGCCTAATGACTTTTCTCAAGCTTGGAAAAAAAAAAAGTCCAGCTTTGCTAGTGCAGAAGAGAGCAGATTGAGCCTGCACACACCAGCGTCCCTCTGCAGCCTAGGACTCTAACCACAGTAGCAAATGCAGCAGCCAATTGTAGACTAAGCCCCCTTAAATCAGGATAGACATCTCCATTACTGGGGGGGCTAAAAATGTCGGTTAAGAAACTAACTGATGGTGAGCAATGAAGTCACCTCCCCACCCTCTCACCCTACCCCACCATTTCCCTTTCCTTGGAGGGGAAAAAAGCCTCCTTCACCACAAAGCAGAATTCACAACCACTAGGACTTCCTCACCATTCTAAGCTCACGAGGGGAGCAGCAGTGAGCAAATCACAAAGGCAAATGATAAGGTCCATGCAGATTGGAAGACCCCTCTCCTGGTGAGAGACAGCTTCGTGTGGCACCTAGAAACCCCTTCCCCATTGCCTCACAGTGGACAGCCAGAGGAGTCAGGCACAGGGGGCCCACCTGGTCAGTTCCAGGGACTGGAACAACCACCCAGACTCTCTGGTCCTGAGGACATGTGGCTGCTACCTGACCACCTCCAGATCTGTCAGGCCTGTAGAGCAAAAGAAGGTGACCTTTCTCCACAAACTCTGGCTGGTAGATAGGATCCTTAGGCTGAGCCCAGGATGGAGGAGGAGGAACAAGCCCAACCACTATGTGTTCACTTTCGCTGGATCCAATAGAGACAGCAAGCAAGGACCTGAAAACCTCAGTGGGTGGCCCCTGTAAATGATACCCTTTCGCCTCCCACACACACCCTAGTCCCATAGGCCTGTTTACATCAATTCTGGGTCCCCTAAAACAGTTTCCCTGATAGCTGCCAACGGCCCTCACTCAAACCTGGCACCAGATGCATCAACCTCTATAGCATCTATGTGACCTTTCATGTGGGTAGATTTGTTCTTAAAATGGGGTGGGTCAAGGAAATAAGAGCTACCATTTATTAAAAGAATAGGTATTTCCGCCGGGCACGGTGGCTCACGCCTGGTAATCCCAGCACTTTGGGAGGCCGAGGAGGGTGGATCACAAGGTTAGGAGTTCGAGACCAGCCTGGCAACATGGTGAAACCTCGTCTCTACTAAAAATACAAAAATTAGCTGGACATGGTGGCGGGCACCTGTAGTCCCAGCTACTCAGGAGGCTGAGCAGGAGAATCGCTTGAAACCAGAAGGAGGAGGTTGCAGTGAGCCAAGACTGCACCACTGCACTCCAGCCTGGGCAAAAGAGCGAAAACTCTGTCTGAAAAAAAAAAAAAAAACAGTTATTTCCCAACCAACCGACAGCCAACACCACAGCTGGGACATCAGTGTTCCTGGTATCCACATCACACCACTGGCTTATTCAAAGCCTGTGACCAACTAAAATGCCCAGTTCTTTCCCAGTGTTGACGGCTGTCAAAGCACCCCAGTCCACGCCTAAACTACAGATCGAAGAAACCTGACTTCACAATCATCCAGTGAAGTACTTCTTGCTCTTATCATCGCCACAGCCTGCATTTTTTTTTTTTTTGAGACAGAGTCTCACTCTGTCGCCCAGGCTGGAGTGCAGTGGCGCAATCTCGGCTCACTGCAAGCTCCGCCTCCCGCGTTCACGCCATTCTCCTGCCTCAGCCTCTCTGAGTAGCTGGGACTACAGGCGCCCACCACCACGCCCGGCTAATTTTTTGTATTTTTAGTAGAGACAGGGTTTCACCGTGGTCTGGATCTCCTGACCTTGTGATCCGCCCGCCTCAGCCTCCCAAAGTGCTAGGATTACAAGTGTGAGCCACCATGCCTGGCCTGCCTGCACTTTTTAAATAAACTCTTGGACTTGTCCTCGTGGGCAAGTCTGTTTTTCCCTGAGGAAAATCTCAGCCCATCCAACTCCCAAATCCATGTGCCTGCCTAGTTGCTTCTTCATTTGAATGTGTACAGAGTCTCTGAGTCTTGTCATGGGGCAGACAAAAAGGTGACTAAAGCAAGATGGCTGCCCTCACGGAAGTCAGGGGCAGGGAAGGGGGAAGCAGACAACCACCCTATAGTGCATGCAAAGCCTGAATGCCGCTGGGAATGAGAAGGTGGGACCCGAGAACACCTGGAGGGCCAGGTGGGCAGGCTGTCCAGGGAGAGAAGAGAGAAGATGCAGATTGAGCGGGCAGAGAGGGGAATGTCAGGGTCACTAGAAGGAGCCGGTATGTCCAGGCAGAGAGTGGTGATATCCAAGGGCACTGGGGAAGTGGGATGGGCCTGCCTGATGGGCTACAGACTTTATCTCACAAGCACTGAGAAGCTGGAGGACAGGCAGAGAGGTGGCAACAATATGATTAGAGTATTTTATAAAGAGCATTTAGCAAAGGCCAGAAAGCAAAGGGGCCCCCCAAAAAACAAGCTGGATGTGGGTTAGGAGAGCCACCTTCTCACCCCAAGGACAGCAGAAGAGCAGCTATCTGAGTCTTTCGGGAGGAACAGTCCCTTCCAACTGCAAGCTGCCATGTGGTACTTGCTCATCTGCTCACACTTCACTCTTGTGCACACCAGGGCCCCCACAACTACCCCGGAATCAGGTATTATCACTGCGTACAAATGACCAGGTTCAGAACAACTAAGAAACTTAACCAATGGCTCAGGGCTAATAAAAGATAGGCCCACATTTAAACAGGGGCTTTCTGATTGCATTAGGCTTTCAAAATTCTCTCAAATAAACAGCCCCAAGGCTTAGGTGTGCTTTCTGCCTAACAGCCAGAGAAGTGTGATCACATCCATTCTTACACCAAATGAGAAAAATAAGAAAACCACCAAACTGGTAGGGCTGCAGAGGCCTCAGATATGAGCTGATAGAGGATAAACTAGCAGCAGCCCAGGGAACGGTTATAAACAGCACCTACCAAATCAGAATCTTCCATGGTAAGACCTGGGAATCCGAATGTTCAAAGAGCCCACCTACTCCTGGGTCACATCTCTAATACATGGCCCAGTTGAGGAGCCTCTGAGTGAGACGACATGCTGCCTCCTCTTCAAGAGGCTGACCTAGAAGAGCAAGCGGCCTGCATGAGGCCACACTCAGCTCTCTGAGGGCTACTGTGGTCACCAAGGTGGGCTCTGGACATAGGGCAGGCAGGATAGGAAGAAACGCAAAGAAATCATTCATAAGGGGCTAGGCTCACTGGCTCATGCCTGTAATCCCAACACTTCGGGAGGTTGAGACAGGAAGATTCCTTGAGCCCAGGAGGTCAAGACCAGTCTGGGAAACATGGTGAAACCCTGTCTCTACCACAAAAAAAAAAACACAAAGCCAGGAGTGGTAGTGTGCGCCTGTAGTCCCAGCTACTTGGGGGGCTGAGGTGGAGGAATCATCTGAGCCCAGGAAGTCGAGGCTGCAGTGAGCTGAGATTGCACCACTGCACTCCAGCCTGGGTGACAGAGTGAGTCTCTGTCACCACCACACCCACCCCCCCAAAATAAAAATCATTCATACAACATAAATATCCGGAGGGCCACAGGAGATCCAGGTGAAGTGTGCAGCAAGAGAAGGGCAGAAGCCAGGGCCAGACCTCGGGTCTCGACCTCAAGTAAACTGGTGTGTCCAAATGCACCATGTTCCCAAGTTATTCTATGGGCTGCCCAGAGCCCGAGCTCCTGCCTTCACTTATGAAAGCTCCACCTTGAGTCTTGGGGGAGGAACAGCCTGCCCCTCACTACAGAAGCCGAAAGTGCCTCACTCACTTTCCCAGCCTGCCTTGAAGCAGGAAGGTAACTCTGGCCCTGTTGATCCAATATACCCATAAGAGACTCCAAATGGTGAGTTGTGACCTGCAGAGAGGTAGGGGTAGGGTGGCACAGACTTCTCTCTAGGGGAGCTGCAATAAGATTTGATTCAAGATTGATTCCAGGGCACGAGGCAACAGGGCTAACTGTAGTATCTAGTACTCAAAGGCAGTAGTAGTTTCCTCATTGAGCCATTTTCCATTTTTCTTATGAAATGTTGGGCTTCTTTCAGGCTGTGTACCTCTAAGGCTGGCTCTCGTTCTTTTTAATTATTTTTTTTCTTTTACTCCTGGTAAGCTGTGAGTGGTTCGATTTTTAAAATAATAAGCACTTTGTATTCTTCTAAAACCAGCCAGAATGGATTTCTGTTGTTTGCAAATAAGTGCCTTGGCTACACATGGCCATTTATAGCAATAACCTAACAACGAAGTGTGTGGCAGGCCAGGTCTCACTAACGCAGGCCTCCACTACGTTTCAGTACTGACTGAATAGCTAGGTTAAATATTAAAAGCTAGCCAGGGCGGCGGTGGCTCATGCCTGTAATCCCAGCACTTTGGGAGGCCGAGGCGGGTGGATCACCTGAAGTCAGGAGTTCAAGACCAGCCTGGCCAACATGGTGAAACCCTGTCTCTACTAAAAATACAAAAAATTAGCCGAGTGTGGTGGCAGGCACCTGTAATCCCAGCTTCTCGGGAGGCTGAGGCAGGAGAATCACTTGAACCCAGGTGGAGGAGGCTGCAGTGAGCTGAGATCGTGCCACTGCACTCCAGCCTGGCCAACAGAGCGAGACTCCATCTCAAAAAAAAAAAAGTATATATATATATATAGATATATATCTATACAAACACACACACACACACATATACATATATACATATGTAAAGCTGATAGAACCAGTGCCCTTACACAAAGGCTAGAATGTAACAAAAGCCCACCAAGAGTTTGGCCTAGGCCTTTCCTGAGGCTTGAAGCATGACAAGATAATGAAGAATTCTTAACAGGACCTGTTTAGGATTAAATAAGTTTTATTGGAGGTCTGAAGAAACTCCCCAGGCCTCCACAAACAAGTTCATTGGGAGACTGAAAGGAACGCCCCAAACCTCCATGATTTAGCAGGAGACAAGATAAGGGTAATCAACCCAGCACCTGGACCCATTTATATTAAGTAAACTTACTGAGGGTCCAGAGGAAGGTCTTCAGGACTCAGATCTTAGTTATAGACTAGAAGAAGTTAACAACTTAAGTCTTTACATGAATGCATATTTACACATAGATGTATAGCTTAGAAGATACACAAACTCTGGAGAACTTTGTAATTTTGAATTGGTCTGGTGATAATTTCCAGGCCTTCCCCCTGTAACCAGCTGCAGAAATTAAAAAAAACTCCCTTCTCTCCCAGTTCATCTGCATCTCGTTATTGGGCCGAGGGAATAAGCAGCCCGACCCTCGGTTTGATCCTGGAACAAACGCATCCAGCACTTTATAGGGCTCAAAGTTGTGTTACATTCCATTGTTCATCCAATCCCCAAGGAGAACCTGAGATAAGGGCAGGGCAAAGGTTGTGATGCCCACTCTGCAAACGGAGGAGCTGGGACTCGGGATGTTAAGTGTTCTGTGAGCTTGGTCCCAGCATCCTCCCCAACTCTCCTGACTACCACAACGGCCAATCACTGATGTAAGCCAAGGTCCTTACCTGAGCTAGGGGCCATCTCTCCATTCCCTCCATGCCAACACACAGCTGAGCATGAAATATACCAGACCCCAGCATCAGGCACCCCAGTATGAAATGCAAAATTCTTTACAAGTCAATTTCCAGGCAAGTCAGAAGTTTAAACAGCAACAAAATGTGCTGAAGCTCCTAGACTAGAAGCTATTTTAACCTCTGGTCAGCTGCTTCTCGGAGTGTCATAATCTGAGAAGTAAAGGTAAGACAGCTGTCTCCTCTCTGGTGTGATCTACAAGTGATAAAAATCCTAATTAAAACCAAATTTAAACAAGTCAGAACTGGCACATTTTTTTGTGGGGGGAAATACTGCTTCACAAGGTCTTATCCTCACCTACACACACTTCCTTTGGCTGCAAAGCGTTTTTAAAAATCCACATGCTCAGCATATGGAAAGGTTGAGAAAGCAGAACCACATGGGGAGTTGATACCCAGCACTGACAACTGTGTACTGTGGTAACCTGGGCCAGTTTAGCTTCTCAGAGCTACAGTTTCTTCAACTGCTAAATGGCATTACGTGAGGGTACACATGTGATGTGACAGCCCTACACTGTGGCTGGCACAGAGTACGTCCTCAGTCAGTAGGCGCCAACCACAGTGATGATGATGGTGGAGCCTGAGACTCTCACCTGTGTCTTCGGGGTGAGGCCCTCTCATCCTCTGACAAAGGGGTCACATAACAGATCCCCACATTCATGCCTTGTTCCTTCCCTCAGTTCACCCAGAGCAGCCATTAGTGTCACCCAGAGGAAGCCCCAGCCCTTGCCCTCGAGCTACCACAGTTGAGAAGAGCAGACCCTACATGTGTGCAGAGAATATGAGTCCAAGTCAGAAAACGCTAGCCAGTGTTGGGGGACAGGGAGGTGGCAGGGAAGAAGGGCCTTCCACAGATCGTCTTCCCAAATTCAGACCACCTCTATGCCTGCCTGTTCTGCTCCTGCCCCTCCTCTGCCTAAAATCCCTCCACCTCTTTCACACCTGGAAACAGCTATCACTCTCCATGCCATCCACTCAATCCCTCAAGTGTTTTCTCAGCACCTCTACCAGCTCAGGCTCTGTCTTGTGAGTTATGCAGCCTGGGACAAAGCCCAAATGGGGACACTACTCATAAGCCAAGCAACGAGATAAAGCAGGGTATGTATGTATATCGACAATGGGTTCAGCGCTCTCCTCCATGCGACATGCATGCAAGTGTTGTCCCCCACCCCCTGTCCAAGCCCTCCCTTCAAGACACTGACAGCTCTCCTCTGCCCCTCCTCCGTGGATGGCAGTGTACAGTATTATACCTGGGTGTACACAGGTCGGCCTCCCCACGGGGCCCCAGCCTGACCATGCTTGAGGCAAGGGCCAGCCTCACTGACCCCATTTCCCACCCAGGCTCTGTGCACAGAGAGGCCTCAACAATAACACTTATAACAGCCAGGTGTGGAAACTGACTCCTCACCCCAGACATTCACTCTCACTTCCTACATAGATGGAAGCTGCCTGAGTCATGGACTCCTGAGCACAAGACAGGAAAGTCCTGCTTTAACCAGATGATGTCAAACACAGGTGATTTTTCTTCAGGATTCAAATTACCCTGCAAGAAATCTAGTGGTGCCCTGCCCTGAAAACAATGGGAGAGGGGCTGTCCTTGAAAGGACAAATGTTTTCTGCTCCAGCCACTCACATTTTCTCTAGACAGAGCAGCTCTTTAGAGCCCTGAATCAAAACAGCCCAGGAGTGTGGATGTTACTGCCACAGGGCACCGCTGCCGAAGCAACTGTTTTTCCTCTTGGAATTCTTTCAAGGATACAAGCTGTTGCTTCCCTCCAAAACAAAACCAGGGAAAAGCCAGGGCCCCAGAATTTAAGGGAAAGCTCCGAAGGAAGGAGGAGGGCCAGGCATGACTGAGCCTTATCAAGCTCGCTATGGGGTCTCCCAGATCTCTGAACAACTGGCTTAGAAACAGCAAGTCCCTCTCAGCTGCTGAAGGTGTATGTGTAGGGAAAGGCAAAGTGGGGGTATGGAAGTATGAAGGTGGTGCTGCTTATGTGTGTTTTGAGGTGTGTATGAGATATGTATTGGTGTAAAGGGGTTGGGGTTTGTAGGTGTGGGTTGGGGGCATGTGGAGGGGTGCCATGGAGGGTTGAAGGTGTGCAGGGAACGGGAGGGTGTGGGGAGAAGGGAGGTACTATTGTGGGGGGAAGTGTGTGGGGTAGGGCCTGGGGTGTGTGGTGGTGTTGCGAGGTTAAGGGAGTGTAAGGAGGTAAGATGCACTATAGGCGGGGGCTGGGTGTGGAATGTGTATATGCGCTGGAGGTGGGTTGGAGGTATGTGGGATAGGTTACGGAAAATATTCCAAGATGATACATGAGACATCTTCTCCAGAAACAAAGATATGAATTGCATTTCATTTCTGTATTACAATTCTTAGTACTACAGAATCACATGCTGGTCCCAATGTCTGCAGGGTCAATGGAAGAGCCAAAAACCATTTAAAACATACAGCCCAAGTTTGAAACAACTGACCCTGAAGCAACCATCTGAGGTAACACATACTTCTAGTCAGAACGCCCCTGGCTCAGTAGGTCCAGAGTATGGACAAAGTCTGGCTGGCAGGTCAGGAGGCCAGGACTGAAGGGCCTGGCTCGGCAGGTCCTTGTCTTCCCTGGGAGACCATGTCAAGTCTTTTCTCTAGTGCACAAAGCCTAGGGGACTCAGAGTCACAGGACGCAGCATACCCACTACAGTGCCATGGGGCACCCAGGAAATGTCTGAATGTTTTGTTAAAATAAGTTTAAGAGTTGTCTCTGCCTACAAGGAGCTGCCTGTCTACTGAAGGGGTGGCATGAATTGGGACTTAGAAGCATGAAAAAATAAATATATTTTAGCAGCTACTACTACTACTATATCTACAATGACAATTATCAAGATGTTATGGAAGGTTAACAGCATTATCATGAACAGTGCATGCCAATTAAGTCACAGGAAACTCTTCTTTCTAAAACACAAATGTCAAATATCAAATAGTGCCAAGTCACTGATATCCATATGGGGAGAAAAAGAATCTTGATCCCTACGCACACCATACAAAAGTAAATT